>NC_061505.1:461533-494033 GCF_022539355.2 Hippoglossus stenolepis | reverse complement strand
CAGCTGTGAGGGAGCCGCCGCCATGGAGCCGTTCAACCACTATATATATATATATATATATATATTACCGTTCAAAAGTTTGGGGTCACCCAGACAATTTCGTGTTTTCCATGAAAACTCACACTTTTATTTATCAAATGAATAGAAAATATAGTCAAGACATTGACAAGGTTAGAAATAATAATTTTTATTTGAAATATTAATTTTGTTCTTCAAACTTTGCTTTAGTCAAAGAATGCTCCATTTGCAGCAGTTCCAGCATTGCAGACCTTTGGCATTCTAGCTGTTAATGTGTTGAGGTAATCTGTAGAAATGTCCCCCCCGCTTCCTGAAGCCCCTCCCACAAGTTGGATTGGCTTGATGGGCACTTCCTGGTACCATACGGTCAAGCTGCTCCCACAGCAGCTCAATGGGGTTGAGATCTGGTGACTGCGCTGGCCACTCCATTACAGACAGCAGACCAGCTGCCTGCTTCTTCCCTAAAGAGAGTTCTTCTGCATAATGTGGAGGTGTGCTTTGGGTCATTGTCCTGTTGTAGGAGGAAACTGGCTCCAATCAAGCGCTGTCCACAGGGGATGGCATGGCGTTGCAAAATGGAGTGATAGCCTTCCTTATTTAAAATCCCTTTTACCTTGTACAAATCTCCCACTTTACCAGCACCACAGCAGCCCCAGACCATCACATGACCTCCACCATGCTTGACAGATGGCGTCAGGCACTCTTCCAGCATCTTCTCACCTGTTCTGCGTCTCACAAATGTTCTTCTGTGTGATCCAAACACCTCAAACTTTGATTCGTCTGTCCATAACACTGTTTTCCAATCTTCCTCTGTCCAATGTCTGTGTTCTTTTGCCCATATCAATCTTTTCTTTTATTGGCCAGTCTCAGATATGGCTTTTTTGCCACTCTGCCTAGAAGGCCAGCATCCCGGAGTCGCCTTCACTGTAGACGTTGACACTGGCGTTTGCGGGTACCATTTAAAGAAGCTGCCAGTTGAGGACCTGTGAGGCGTCTATTTCTCAAACTAGAGACTCTAATATACTTGTCTTCTTGCTGAGTTGTGCACCGGGGCCTCCCACTTCTCTTTCTACTCTGGTTAGAGCCCGTTTGTGCTGTTCTCTGAAGGGAGTAGTACACACCGTTGGAGGACATTTTCAGTTTCTTCGCAATTTCTCGCATGGAATAGCCTTCATTTCTAAGAACAAGAATAGACTGGCGAGTTTCACATGAAAGTTCTCTTCTTCTGGCCATTTTGAGAGTATAATCGAACCCACACATGTGATGCTCCAGATACTCAACTAGCTCAAAGGAAGGCCAGTTCTATAGCTTCTCTCACCAGCAAAACAGTTTTCAGCTGTGCTAACATAATTGCACAAGGGTTTTCAAGGGTTTTCTAATCATCCATTAGTCTTCTAAGGCGATTAGCAAACACAATGTACCATTAGAACACTGGAGTGATAGTTGCTGGAAATGGGCCTCTATACACCTATGTAGATATTTCATTAAAAACCAGACGTTTCCACCTAGAATAGTCATTTACCACATTAACAATGTATAGAGTGTATTTCTGATTAATTTAATGTTATCTTCATTGAAAAAAACAGTGCTTTTCTTTGAAAAATAAGGACATTTCTAAGTGACCCCAAACTTTTGAACGGTAGTGTATATATATATATATATATATTCTGTGTGTATATATTTACACATTGAGGACATTTATACAGAGTTGGGACATATTTACAAATTTGGGACGTAAAAACTTCAAAAATCAGTTTAAAAGTTTGTCGTAAATTTTAAATTCAGGTTAGAAAATAAATGTGAATGATGCTCCTCACATGTATACAAAGACGTGTCTGTGTGTGTGTGTGTGTGTTCAGACAGTGTAATCCTTGTGGCAACATAATCTTTAATCCCACTGAACAAAATACTTCAACCAGCAACACACACACTGGATCTGAAATGTTATTCTCACTCAATCCACGTAGGAACAGAAAAAGACTAACTGTGTGACGTGTTCACGTGTGTGTGACGTGTTGAGGTGTGTGTGTGTTCTACTCGATTGTTGAAGTTCTTTTTTCTCCTTGTGGTCGTTTTGTGTGTCTCTGTCCTAAATGGTTTTGGTGTGTGTGTGTGTGTGTGTGTGTGTGTGTGTGTGTGTGTGTGTGTGTGTGTGTGTGTGTGTGTGTGTGTGTGTGTGTGTGTGTGTGTGTGTGTGTGTGAGAGAGAGAGAGAGAGAGATTAGTTTTGCTAACATCTGTGCACAGTTAGATATTTTGGAGCGGCAGGTTTTTAATCCTGGTTGAGGGTCGTTAGGACAGACATGATATCTGAGCTGTGAGTGGTGGATTAAAGCAACAGGATTAATATGACTGCTGCAGTGGAGTGACGGACAGAGACAGAGAGGACGACAGACATCACACACCTCAACAGGTACGACTGTTACCATGGAAACGTTCTGATACTGTGACACATGTATGATGGTGTTTGTCTTTGATGGTTCCAGTGGCCACCTCTCAATCGTCAGCCATGTTTGCGGGTCGGGTGTCGGCAGGAGCCGCTGTTGGGCCGTCGGCGGCCGCAGGAAAAGGTGGAAAGTTGTCTGTGGAGGAGCTGTACGGGTTCACCAAGAAACCAAAGGTCAACAGAGGGGATTCTGGGAAACCAGACAAAGGTGAAGCAAAGAAAGACACGAAGGAGAAAGAGGAGTCTGCTCTGGCGTCGCAGATCCTGGAGGCGGCGAGGAGGCTGATGGAGAGACGACGACTCGTGATCTACCTGAAGGAATGTGGAGTCACCATGGAGCAGAGTCACATGACCTACAGGTGAGACGGAATGTCAGGCTCCGCCCACACTGACGCACTGTAGTTTAAAACTTGTCACTGTTGCCATGGTTACGCCTGGCGTCCGCATGAGTCCCGAGTTTTCCAGCCTCTGAATCAGAGACTGTTGGTCGCTGCTGGTCTCGTTTTAGTTTGAAAACTGAAACAGTGTGTGTGTCGTCAGGTGTTCACATGTTCACATGTTCACATGTCTCTCTCCCTCTCCCCTGAGGACGTGTTACATGGTCACACACATGTCAGTTGAATAATTCACGTGTTAATTCCTCTGGATGTTTATCTTTTTGTGTTTTTATAAAATAATAATCATAATTTTAATCAGCGTGCGTGTCTGTGCGCGCCTGCGTGCGCCAGTTTCACTATTTATTGAGAAACTTTGTAGAGAACAAACAGAAACAGATTCTACACATGAAACATGTAAATAAAATTAATTATTATTAATTATTTTATCGAAAAAAATTTGATATTTAAATTTAAACAAAGTTTATTCTAATAAAGAGGCTCAGAGCAAATAAACACATGAAACTTATTTTATGTGTAGACATAAATCTTATAAGGGTCAATGACGTATAAGGATTTTCAACAGGCCAATTTTAAAATACAAAAAAAAGAATATCTATTATAATTATTCAAACATTAGGAATGTTGTGTACACATAAAATCATATAAAAATTTCTAATTATTTGATTTTAGTGTTTTTTCATCTAGATGAATTGGCCGTGGCCTTAAAAAATGTCATGTGGTGCGACCGTGATTTATCTTAAAATGAATTAATTTCCTTAATATGCTAACCCTAACCCCCTATAAAGTCATTAGTAACAAAGTAGTTGCATTTCTTTAGAGTTTTTGTAAATAATGATCTCATATCTTTGTTCTATAATGTCACCGTCCCCTTATTAAATGTAGTTAACAGACTTATTTTTCAGGTAAAGTGCATAAAATTGATACAAATGTTTAAAAAATACCATTCATTTAAGCAAACTGTATCAGTGATTCATATTTCAGCCACAGAAATGTTATATTTTACTTTAAATTGAATACAGGTCTTGGTATTATTGGTCGCACCACATGATGAGTGGTCGCTCCAAATGATATGAAAACCTCCTATCGTTTAAAAAGATCAATAAACAATAAATTCCATACAAAAATTTGACTTAAGCCAGATTTTATTAAAATTTCATAGAATTTTCATGAACACAAACATTTCCTAAACATTTTTTTTAATACAAATCTCATGAAGAACATTGAAGTGCAGCACACATTGTTGTGAACAAACATGTGGTCGCACCACTTGATCTTTTTCTAGTTCAGTCAAAGTTTACAGGCACAGAATTGGCCACCTAAAGGAAACAAGCTAGGTCAGCACAAAAGGTCACTATGACATTTATAATCAAAATATATATTTTTAGAAATAACTTAGAATTCATAGTTTTTTTGAGGTCATACCACATGATATCCAAATGTGGCAGCTACACACCAGCTGTGAAGAAGGTTATTGTTTTCCAAATTTGAGAGAGAGTTACAAACCTGTTGCTGCTTCCAAGGGTCCTGTTGGTTTATGATGCAACTTCCTGTCTTTGACTGGATTTCAACATCAAAGTCCCAAATTGGTCCTTTGTTGATGGTCGCACCACATGATATTTCATAAAATGGACGTCATCGGACAAAGTCTGTTTGTATACTATGATGGAAATATGAATGCAAATGCTTTGCAATTTTGTACAGGATTACAAAACACTTTGGAAATCCTGCCAAATATAAATATAAAATAAATTTGAATAGATTTTGAGTAATTTCAAAGAAGTTTTCACAACAGCAGTCATGGCCGGACGGTCGCACCACATGATATTTTGACACTTTAAAAAACAGAAACATTAATAATTAATGGTTTTTGGAAATTTAAAGTGTGTACATATATACGTGACAGGTTCTACATATATATGGTATTTCTTTATGTATTTAAACCTTTTTTTAACAGAAGAAAATGCAGTCGGACAGAAAATATAGGCGTCACGTCAATGACCCATAAATATATATATGTATAATAAGTGAGAGAGCAGAGGAGGAGAGAGGGAGCAGAGGAGGAGAAGAGGAAGAGAGGGAGAAGAGAGAGCAGAGGAGTAGAAAGAGGAGGAGAAGAGGAAGAGAGGGAGAAGGGAGAGAGCAGAGGAGGAGAGGAGGAGGGGGAGCAGAGGAGGAGAGGAGGAGAAGGCAGTTGAGATCTCCTCTGAACCACAGAGAATCTTCTGTGTTCCACTTTAAGCCGGAACAAAGGATTTGAGACGAGTCTCCGAGTGCAGCGACTGTTCTAATCCACATTAGTGACACCATACCTTAGGCCTGAGGCGCCGTGTGTGTGTGTGTGTGTGTGTGTGTGTGTGTGTGTGTGTGTGTGTGTGTGTGTGTGTGTGTGTGTGTGTGTGTGTGTGTGTGTGTGTGTGTGTGTGTGTGTGTGTGCAGAGCGGGAGGCGTGCAGTGGACGGAGTGTGTGATGGAGAGAAGAAGAGGACGAGGAGTGGGGGACGGTCTGAAACTCAGATGATCCGTAGGAAACATTCAGAGTTTAACCTGTCGACATGTTTGTCCTGGAGGTGGCGCTAGAGGCAGGATCACTGGGTAGTTGCTGCTCGAGGTGTTTATAATATTGTCAGGTCTCGACCTCACTGCGTAAAGAAACCTGAGTTCATGTGTATTATGATCGGACGCTGCACAAATAGAACTGAGTGAAAACTGTGTCACATCAAAGACTCCGTCAAATCCGTCCTTTGATTCCTGAACAACGGAGGGTTGTTGTTACAGCCGTCGCCGAGCAACAGAGCTACAGACAAATTCCTTTCTTCAGCTGATTAAAAACGCAAATGTTTTTTCAACATGTGTAACGTTAGCTGTTAGGTTGATAACATTTAAAAAATAACTCTTCTTACATTTGCTTGCCGCCGCCATTGCCTCTTTGAAAAACAGTTTGCCACAGAAGTGCAATGAATCATGGCTCATGCTGGGCCGGGAAGGATCCACCTGCTGGGGCCTCAGTTGCTCTGGGATTAAAGGACACATTTGTTGGAGCCTTTGAATTGAAACAGCCAAGCCGCACCACCGTAGGATGTGGTCCCCGAACTGAGACACAGCACTGTTCCATTTGAAAGGCTCCTTCAAATGCATCAACAAACCACTCCAAGTCCTTTACTCACTGGGACACAAAGGCTCCAACGGTGGATCCTTCCCGGCCCAACCTGTCCCAGCATTCACCACGCGAAGAGACCAAAATGTCTGATGCTTGAGTATCTCGCTTCATCGCAACCAAAAAACGAACGATACACATCTTCAGACGTCGATCACAGAAATCCTCTGTAGACCAGAGTGTGTCCTTTCGGTTCCGCCTCTGCAGTCTACGTTGTCTATGAAGACCACGCCCCCTGGGCCGGGTAGAGCGCGACCTCTGAAGAGTGAACATGTTTTGATTCATGCTAAAACTGCAGCCTGGAGAATTAGAAATGTTACTGCCACAGGGGTGGCTGTGGCTCAGGGGTGAGAGCGGTTGTCCTCTAACCTGAAAGTTGGTGGTTTTGATCCCAGTCTTCCACAAGCCTAAGTGTCCTTGATACCATTCCCCTAAAGGCCTCCTCTCATAGAGCGTCACATAGATGCACTGTGTGAACGTGTAAATGTAAACCATCAGATCATTTTGCAGTCTGAGGTTGGACGTGGGTCTTTTTTCAGTGTGTGGATTGATCCACATTTAAATAAAAGTAGAATCTTACTTTATTTCGGTCTTTGTGTGTGATGGGGCCTCCGTAGTAATGTCTCCCTCGTTGGAGTCTTACAGGCTGAAAAGTTCAGGTTTATGAGGACGGTCACATGACCTCATCACTGTGACATGTTCATCTAATCACTGTCCACCGCTCTCGCTCTGCCTGACAAATGCTCGCTCGCCCAGTGTGCAGCCAACCAGCTCTGAGTTGGGAGGAGGGGGGGGTCTCTCTCTCTCTCTCTCTCTCTCTCTCTCTCTCTCTCTCTCTCTCTCTCCAGAGGACGGACGTTCACTTTCTCTTCCTCTTTCACTCCCTCTCTCTCTGCTACTCTTCCTCCAGCTCATTTGTCCCGTCCTCTCTCTGGCGGACAGAGGGACGGACGCTCTTCATTACCTCCTCAGAGCATCCAGCTGTGGGACAGACGATTGGACACTTTCTTCTGGACACAAAGTTGTGTGTGTGTGTTGGAGTCCTTTGCTATGATCTGATTGGCTGATAGATTTGAATGAGATGAATTCTCGCCATCGTTACCATAGTGACTGGCGACCTTGGTGGCAGTGGCGATTTCTACAATATGTTTTGAGACTTTAGACCCTGTTAGGAAAAAGTTGTTGCCATAGTTACCAAGATGCAGGTGTCCATAGCGTGTAACGTGGGCGGGGGTGGGGCGGCGGCGTGAACGAGCACGCCCTGAAGGAGCGGAGGGCCGCAGTAGCCAACACCAGCAGCGCCCACGCCTGTCAGTCAAAGTTCAGGGCAGAGTCGTCAAGCAGACACACCCTGCTAGGCCACGCCCACATGAAGGAGGCCCTCGGTCGTCATAGCAACATGAAGTACAGGTGAGAGAGGTGTGTGTGTGTGTGTGGGTGGGTGGGTGGGTGGGGGTCTGGGTGGGTGTGTATTGGTGATTGATGAATCTAAGCTCACCTGGATTGTCGTCAGACTTTGTGTTATTGATCTTCACTGAGGTTTGGATTCACACCTCAACACAAAGCTTAGTCTGACCCGTACCCCGACTTGTTTTAGACACTAAACATCAGGTGTGAAAGGTTCCTCAGACCAAAGCACCAACATCTAGTCCAGAAGAGGTGGTCTGGGTCTGGATCAAACTGAACCATGGTCCGGTTAGTGTTGTATAGGTAGAGTACAGGTAGACTCCGCCCACCTAGGTGATGACGACAGTACGTATGTCAGACAAAATTCTTTGGTCCCTAAATTGCAATGTGAAACCAAAAGTAACAAACACGTGAAGCTTCCGACTCAAACTTAAACCTGATCCAGACTCAGACACTGAAACGAAGTTTAATGTAAACTTTAAGTTTAACGTAGATCAGAATTCATGTTGTACATTTGTCATGTGATGCTGATGGATGCTCACTGCTTAGCTTAGCTTAGCTTGGTTTGGTTTGGTTTAGTTTGGTTTGGTTTAGCTAAACTGGGGTTTTAGTTTAGTTGTTGTTTTCCCGGGGGTGAGGCAGAGCTTTTTGTCTTGGATTAACCCCCCCCACACCCACCATGTGACCTTGACGCTGTGTTTCTGTGACAACAAAGTTTTCTTCCTCTGTCAGGACACGCTCAGTGTTTTTGTCTGAAAAACAGCTGATGGTATTTTTAGCTGCTGTCAAACTGTCTGATGTGTTGTTTCTCATCTCTCACACACACACACACACACACACACACACACACACACACACACACAATGTCCTCTACTTTAAATGAAATCATAGTGTACTTATTTCCTAATGTATATCCTGTGCCATCTGTGTGTGTTAATTAAAAGCAGAGGTTTCATTAGACTTAGCTCTAATCCCTCACTGCTGACGTGATTGGTTGACAGATGATTAGTTCATCTGTCGTCTGATTGGTCAGAATTCATCGTGACTGAAGCCCTAAACTCCCATCATGCTCAGCGGTAGTCTCTGACTGAGACGCTAAAAAACAGCTGCTTCATTATGGTTCTCACTGAGGTGAAACCAAACGTTGTGTTTGTGATAATGAAATGAATCGGTCATGTGTTGAGCTCGATATAGTTTTAATTGGTCGGTTGATTCAGAGTCTGTTCACGTGTTCGGAAAAACTCGCTCGCTCGTCGTCAGTAACGTTAAAAACCAACAGGAGCACCACCTGGTGGTCAACACGTGTCATTTCAAGGGCCTGAAACAAAAATGTATGTTTCACTCGTCCGACACAATTTAACAGTTAAAGAGTTTTTCAACACAAAATGTATCAATAAAGTTGTGTTAGTGTTAGTAGAGCACCATCAGTGTTGCCTTGTTGACTCTTTGATCTGATTGTTTGACAGGAATCTTGGGAAATCTGGACTGAGAGTGTCCTGCTTAGGACTGGGTGAGTACACACACACACACACACACACACACACACACACACACACACACACACACTACAGTCAGTGATGTTGTTTCTCTTCACAGGGACATGGGTGACATTTGGTTCTCAGATCTCTGATGAGGTACAGTGTGTTTGTAGTTTTGGTTCGACTCAGGTAATGTAAGGATTAAGAGTTATTACATAACCACAACGAGGTGTGTGTGTGTGTGCGTGTGCGCGTGTGCCCGTGTGTGTGTGCGTGCAGATGGCGGAGAGTGTGATGACGGTGGCGTACGACAGTGGAGTGAACCTGTTCGACACAGCAGAGGTTTACGCCTCAGGCAGGTACAGTACAAACGGTCTGTTTCACCCCTTAACAACCTTTTATATAAAAAGATATATATTTATGGGTCATTGACGTGACGCCTATATTTTCTGTCCGACTGCATTTTCTTCTGTTAAAAAAAGGTTTAAATACATAAAGAAATACCATATATATGTAGAACCTGTCACGTATATATGTACACACTTTAAATTTCCAAAAACCATTAATTATTAATGTTTCTGTTTTTTAAAGTGTCAAAATATCATGTGGTGCGACCGTCCGGCCATGACTGCTGTTGTGAAAACTTCTTTGAAATTACTCAAAATCTATTCAAATTTATTTTATATTTATATTTGGCAGGATTTCCAAAGTGTTTTGTAATCCTGTACAAAATTGCAAAGCATTTGCATTCATATTTCCATCATAGTATACAAACAGACTTTGTCCGATGACGTCCATTTTATGAAATATCATGTGGTGCGACCATCAACAAAGGACCAATTTGGGACTTTGATGTTGAAATCCAGTCAAAGACAGGAAGTTGCATCATAAACCAACAGGACCCTTGGAAGCAGCAACAGGTTTGTAACTCTCTCTCAAATTTGGAAAACAATAACCTTCTTCACAGCTGGTGTGTAGCTGCCACATTTGGATATCATGTGGTATGACCTCAAAAAAACTATGAATTCTAAGTTATTTCTAAAAATATATATTTTGATTATAAATGTCATAGTGACCTTTTGTGCTGACCTAGCTTGTTTCCTTTAGGTGGCCAATTCTGTGCCTGTAAACTTTGACTGAACTAGAAAAAGATCAAGTGGTGCGACCACATGATCGATATATACAGTAAGTCCTAGATTGGGAGTTTTGGGGCTTTTTTAAATTCAATTAATGATTTATATACATAAAGTACTTTATTTTAGTATTATTTCGAAAATATTTCTATGCAATTAGAGTATTTTTTTCTAATATTTCAGAAACAACGGTTTGTTAAATTTTTGTACAATATCATGAATAAACACCACCCCAAAAATGTAACATGTAATTTGATCTCGGTTATTATGAATTTATTAGTAATTTATTATTTATTTATGTGTTTATTTATTCATAACTGTTTAAATTTATTTGACCAGATGCCACTTCCAAGCAAAATAAAAGCCGCTGGCCATGTGCAGCGAGCTCATTCTGACCGGAGAGCGGAGAACCTTGCTCAGAGAAGAGAAAGGTATGTTCAAACATTTTAAACATGAAAACTACAAAGAAAGCAACATGAAGTACATATTGCTCTCATGTGTTTTTCATTACTGGACGAAATGCATGTGACATGATTGTTCACAACAATGTGTGCTGCACTTCAATGTTCTTCATGAGATTTGTATTAAAAAAAATGTTTAGGAAATGTTTGTGTTCATGAAAATTCTATGAAATTTTAATAAAATCTGGTTTAAGTCAAATTTTTGTATGGAATTTATTGTTTATTGATCTTTTTAAACGATAGGAGGTTTTCATATCATTTGGAGCGACCACTCATCATGTGGTGCGACCAATAATACCAAGACCTGTATTCAATTTAAAGTAAAATATAACATTTCTGTGGCTGAAATATGAATCACTGATACAGTTTGCTTAAATGAATGGTATTTTTTAAACATTTGTATCAATTTTATGCACTTTACCTGAAAAATAAGTCTGTTAACTACATTTAATAAGGGGACGGTGACATTATAGAACAAAGATATGAGATCATTATTTACAAAAACTCTAAAGAAATGCAACTACTTTGTTACTAATGACTTTATATTATTGAGAAATTGTAAAAAAAAAAAAAAGCATATTAAGGAAATGAATTCAGTCTAACCGGCCTCTGGGGTTCTGACTGTTGGGGAACTTCAGGAGAAACCTGGAGGGGCATGATTGGGAGGAACAGCCAGTCTGAGCAGTGTTTTATATAACAATGATATATTAATATAGCTCTTATCTAAACATCGTTACAAAGTGCTTCACAAAGAAATCACATAAAACACAAAGATAAGACACAATACAATTAAGTAAGAATTGTCCAAAGAATAAAAGGAAAGAAAGAATGAAGTTATGCTGTTTCACTGCTGGGTCATTTACCAGATGGAAGTTTATCTAATATATTATTTCCCTCCACTAGTTTTGGTTTGTCAAGAGTTTCTGATATGAAAGGAAATGAAATGGGCCTGTGGTTGACCTGTGGGGCCCTGAGGAGGAAGAAAACACAAGAACACGTAATGTAGCCAGAGGAGAGAGATTGGTTGATAAAGAGAAGACAATAACGGGAATAACTTCTTTAAGAAATGTAGCTGGAATTATGTCATTAGGGCAGGAAGATGGGCACATATGATAAACTATGTCCAGGAGATCATGCTTGGAAATCGTATTGAATTCAGAGAGCAGAGCAGCAGAGGGAGATTTGTCAGCATTACAAATATAAGGGTTGAGATTTGATCCACAGAAATTGATTTCAGTTTTCAGAGGAGGTGGCTGGAAAAGCAGAATTAGCAGGAATCAAAAGTTGAACAGAAATCAACCAGAGAATCAGCCACTCTAGCTCCTTCATATGAAAGTAGTGATATGAAGGTACTGCCTTCTATTTCTGATTCTCTAATCATCAATCCAAGGGAATTTGTGAATTACTGACTATAGTCTGGTCATTATCCAACACCAAGGTGCACGTGTCATTAAACCAATTTACAGAGTCAGTGATATTACAGAATTTGTGAATAAGCCAAGCGGCTGACATCGGTGTCGGAGGTGTGAAGGTCTGGACAGAGAACCTGGGAGGTTGTTCCTCTGCTGGTTGTTGACGAGGGAGAACTCGGATCGTCTTTTTACAGCCTCCATTCGTGTCCTGCGACGAGAGGAGGGGGATTTCTGAAATCCCCTCTACCGGCTATCTTTGTGAAACACAATGGAGGATTGTTTTATTTCAAACTGTTCGTCCTCGTTGTGACTTTGTGTAAATGAACCAAAGATCAGTGTCTTGTTTTCTGTGGAATCATGTGTCTCATGTGTTTGTGTCTCAGGGCGGAGACGACTCTGGGAAACATCCTGAAGAAGAAAGGATGGAGGTGAAACTTTTTATATTCACTCACTGATCATCTTTATACTGTCGACAACACAGGAGCTGAAAATAAAGACGACAAAAAGTTCCAAAATAACAAAAAACTACCTGATGTGACTCAGCAGATTCTCACACACACACACACACACACACACACACACACACACACACACACACACTCCTCCTTTCAGAGTAAATGATGGTCTCTCTCTGTCTGTGTTTGCTTGTGTCTCTCGACCAGGAGGTCCAGTTATGTGGTGACCACCAAGATCTACTGGGGGGGGCAGTGAGTATCTGTCCTTCACTTGTCAACCACCTGTCTCACATCTGTCCTGCACCTGTCTCACTGTGTTTGTGTTTACAGGGCAGAGACAGAGCGAGGGTTGTCACGGAAACACATCATTGAAGGTAAACACGGTCTTTTCTACACAACAACAGAAGGTTGACTCCAGGTCCAGGACCTGACACCTGTCTTCTGTGTAGTGACCAGCAGGGGGCGACTCCTCTGGTAGTTTCTATAGAAGTCTATAGAAAGTGACTTCTCACTTTATAACGTCAGGAAACATTCAGGAGTTTCTGTCTCAGTCTCTAGTTTCAAGTCTTCTTCAAACAGCTGATGTTCATTTAGTGAATTATGATCATTTAGAGTCAAACAGACCATAAAGCACCGGATGTGTTGGGGGTACCACAGTGTGATTGACAGATAGTACCGCTTAATTGGTGCAGATGGGCGTGTCCTCGAGCTCTGTCAGGCTCCACCCCCCAATCCTCCAAATATGGCTACTTCTGGTTTCAAAAAACAAGATGGCGCTGAACACAACAGCAGCTCACACACACGTACTTCTGTCTTAGTGAGGACACTCATTGACATAATACATACCCTAGCCCCTTACCTTAACCATCACAACTAAATACCTAAACCTAACCTAACCCAAAGTCTTAACCCTCAAACAGTCCTCTGAAGAAGTGAGAACTGGTCCAAATGTCCTCACTCTGTAGGGACTATGCTTAAAATGGTCCTCACAAAGATATAAGTACAGGAACACACACACACAGTCAGTGTCCTCTGTCAGAGGTCGTTGAGTTTTAAGAGGCTCAGTCACACAACTGGATTAACACACACACACACACACACACACACACACACACACACACACACACACACACAGGTCCTGTTGAAAGCTGCTTTGACTTAAATCATCCTCTAAAATATAAAAACTCTAAATTTAACTCAAAGACTCATCAACCTTCAACACTCTGATCTTAACTTCAGTAAAAGTACTCAGAGTAAAAATACTCCATTTGTGTGTGTGTGTGTGTGTGTGTGTGTGTGTGTGTGTGTGTGTGTGTGTAGGTCTGCGTGGCTCTCTATCCAGGTTACAGTTGGACTATGTTGACATCGTCTTCGCAAACAGGAGTGACCTAAACGCACCGATGGAGGGTCAGTACACACACACACACACACACACACACACACACACACACACACTTAGGGTAACATCTGTTGTGTTTGTGTGTTTCCAGAGGTCGTCCGTGCGATGACCTTTGTAATCGATCAGGGTTTGGCCATGTACTGGGGAACGTCTCGCTGGAACGCTGTGGAGATCATGGTAGGACACGAACCACAAATACTGGAGAACCTGAGTAGAACCTCAGAGCAGCTGTTTATTGTTGTTAAGTAAAACTTGGTTGTTTTTCATTTTTTGTAAAAACTAAACCAAGACGATCTATTGGTCTGTTACACACAGTCACCTGTCTGTCTGTCTCTCACCTGTCTGTCTCTCAGGAGGCGTACTCTATAGCGAGACAGTTTAATCTGGTTCCTCCAGTGTGTGAACAGGCTGAATATCACTACTTCCAGAGAGACAAGGTGGAGCTGCACCTGCCAGAGCTCTACCACAAGATCGGTACACAACTACACAACACACACACCTACACTGCACGCATGCACACACACACAACTACACAACACACACAATCACCCAGAACTACACACACACACAACTGTAAAACACACACACCTGCACAACCCCACACACTCTGTCCTGACTGGATGGAGCTAGAGGTTCTCTGTATTTATGCTAAGCTAGGCTAACGAGGTGCTGCTCTGCAGCTGTTCAGGTGTAAATATAAACTGCTTTCATGACGTGGTTCAACTTGAGGTTTGTGTCTCTCTCAGGGGTCGGAGCCATGACCTGGTCCCCGTTAGCCTGCGGCCTGCTGACGGGGAAATACAATGAGGGCGTCCCGGAGAGTTCTCGAGCCGCCATGAAGGTACAAGCATGCACGCTGAGGACACACACTGAGGTACACGTACTAAAGTACACACACTGAGGTACACGTACTAAAGTACACACACTGAGGTACACGTACTAAAGTACACACACTGAGGTACACACACTGAGGTACACGTACTAAAGTACACACACTGAGGTACACGTACTAAAGTACACACACTGAGGTGCACACACTGAGGTGCACACACTGAGGTGCACGTACTTAAGTACTCACTGAAGTACATTCTTAAACCATCTGTAGAACTTGACAATAACCCAGACCCATCATTCAGGCTGTCTGTTACCATGGTAATCAATACTGTGTGTGTGTGTTTGTGTGTCTGTGTTTGTGTAGGGCTATGCGTGGCTGAAGGAGCGTCTCTGCAGTGATGAAGGGAAGAAGCAGCTCAGTAAAATTAAAGACCTTCACCTGCTGGCCAGCAGACTGAACTGCACTCCTGCTCAACTCGCTATAGGTACACTGCACCTGTCTGTCTGCTCACACATTTACAACAGGAGGTTGATTTTGTGTGTGTGTGTGTGTGTGTGTGTGTGTGTGTGTGTGTGTGTGTGTGTGTGTGTGTGTGTGTGTGTGTGTGTGTGTGTGTGTGTGTGTGTGTGTGTGTGTGTCTCAGCGTGGTGTCTCCGCAGTGAAGGCGTCAGCTCGGTTCTCCTCGGAGTCTCCAACACGGAACAGCTGCTGGAGAACCTCGGTTCCATCAGGGTAACGCCAGTAGCTCCTCCTACTGTTCATCATCAATAACTTATCAATAATAAGTGATTTCATCAATAACAGCTGGACTTATAAGCTTTGACCTGTGATTGGTCAACTTTTCTCTCTTCCTGTTGTCTCAGGTTCTGTCTCAGCTGACTCCACCCCTGGTTACAGAGATGGATGTGTTGCTTGGCAACAAGCCCCGTAACTCCAAGAAGGAAGCAAGGAGCTGAGGTCTTAAAAAAAAGACTTTATTGAAAATAAAGACAGGACGGAGACGACAGGGAGACGTCTTCTTCAGGGATGGAGGCGACCACCTCCTCGTTGTCGTGGAGACGGGCAGATTTCTCCGTCCAATCACAGAGACTTTAGTTCAGATATTGGGAAATATTTATTCTCGTATAAAGTGATGTGTCACAGCTGTTTAACATCTGTTGTCAATACAACAGAATATCAGTGAAACTTAACCAATACAATAAAATCTAATCCAGGATCAAGAAACAAGTCGATATTAATGTTTATCAATTTATATAAAGGTTATATTATTACAATTATTTTAAAAAATCTTAGAATACTGATCAAATGATTGATCAGTTGTTACAAGATGTTTGTTTGTTTGCCATATCTATTTCAAAATAAAAGCCTGCTGTTACAGAGACACCATTTCAACACTGACAACAGCACGGCGTTGCCGTGGTAACACCTGTCAACAACTTCTCTGAACGGTCCTGTTTCCTCCGACTATACAGAAGATATATCTTAATATATAATCTGTGAAAAAACTGATCATCTGAACTCAATAATCATATTTATATTTTCTATATAATACAAACTGAACTGGAACAAAATGGATTCACATTGGTGTTTAATGTGTCACTGTTTGATCCTCATGTCATTACACCTGATCTGGAAACTGTGTATACACGCACGCACACACACGTGCACACACACACAGTATATTGATTTATTGATCACTTTATTACAGGGTATATGCAGCAATCCTGAGATTAAATTCAATACTTTTCAAGACCCCAGCGCCACTTCGAGCTGTAACCGGTTACATCAGCGACACACCTTTAACACAATTGAGTTTGAGATTGCAAAATTAAATGTTAGTTTGCCAGAACTTCTATGGAGCACTGTATCAACACAACAGAATTCAGATAGGCCGGGGGGGAATAAAGCTCAAAAGAATAAATTGAGTTACAAAGCCAAATGGCAACATTTATTTTAACTTAAAAATATATAGTATATTTATAACAATAACATGCTCACTCACTCACATGCACACAACAGTGTTTCCCACAGGATTTGGAGAGATCATGGTGGATGGACCCTGGACCCTCTTGGAAGAAGATCTAGTACATTTTAAAGTAAAGATGCATCTGTTGCACTTTGAGAGAAAAATTAAGAGGCTAGATTGAAATTAATATGGTGTGAGAAACACTGCACAGACACACTGAGCAGTAAATGGTTCAACTCTGCAATAGGCACTTTTATAATACTTGAAATAACACAAATCAGATCAACATTGTCACTGATATAATGCTACAACTTTCTCATAAAGAGCCACCATGTGGCATGTCTTTAGTGCCACACATTTTTCAGCTGACATACAAAGGGAAACTAGTCTGTTTTCTCACCTGAAACAGCTGCTACACTCATTTTCTTTTTACAGAGCGAACAGTCAGCCTCCGGTCGTTCCCAGCGACGGACTTCAACTGCTCGTGTTCCAACCACGACTCTGCGAATGTACACTTCCCCATTGCCTATTCCTTTGCAGCCATATAAAGAATTAATAGCGCAATATTTGCAGCAAGTCGTCCTCTACATGGAAGATTCGACAACGGCAAGCGCTATTCGCGCCGCGGTCTCGCGCTCTGAGACAAACATTGCCTAGCGACGCCGCTCGAGCCCCGTCCCCGCTTGAACGCCAAGTATTTTTTTGTTGCGCTGTTGTGAGGACTAGAATAAATGAATTCACATAGACTTTTAACAAAATCTTTGGACAAATATATTCACATCGAAACACATGTAAAGGGTCTTGAATTTGAAAAAGATTCAAGGCTTTTTAAGGGTCTTGATTTTCCCTAAATTGATAGATCAACTTTTAATACTTTTCAAGCCCCCCCGGATACTCTGTATTAGGAACAGTCTGAGCTGAGACATCAGAGGACGCAGTGACAAGCAGCTGCCAGCAGGAGGCAGCAGACTCACCGAAGGCCCAATAAGCTCCACTTCACTGACGTCACGTGTCGAGAAGCTGCTTCTGTTTAGAATTACATATGTAAAACGTAGTTCGGGCCCGAGCCCCCCCGCTGGCAGGCCCTGGTGTATGGGAAGGATCCTGTTTCCCTTTTGGGCTTTTTCAGGCCCAGACGCTCAGACTGTTACCAAAGTTTGCAGGAAATTCAAAAGCCCAAAAAGTATTTGAATTCTGGAGTAATTTGAAATGGGCGTGGAAAAATGGCTCAACAGCGCCATCAAAGGAAAAGCCCCTCAGTTAGCTTTCACCGATCTTCACAAAACTCGAAGCCCAGGTGTATCGTGACCAGACAAACAAAAAAGGTCAGAGGTGCAATTGGAAAAAAGCAACAGGAAGCCCGCCATTTTGACTTTAGTGGCCATATTGGCCATTTTCCACATTCTTACTTTGACGAACTTGTCGTAGAGCTTTCATCAGATCAACTTCAACTTCTGGGAATGTCATCTCAACAAGATGGAGATATGGACTGACTCGGTATATTTGATTTCATCACACGGTGTGACCGTGGCGTGGCGTCAAAGTTTGATGACACGCCATCAAAACACGAGGTTCTGTATCTCGGACATATTTGGTCCAATCGAGTCCAAACTAGACATGTAAGACAAGTGTCCCGGCCTGATGACATCTACACAGACATCATGACTTACAATCACAGCGCCCCCTGGTGGCTACAGGAAGTGACATGTTTTATACTTTGATGCACTGCTCCTGGCTGCTTAACAATAAACAGCTCAAATGAGCTCAGTCAAGTCATTGGATCATGTTCAGAATTGTAACATTTCCTCAAACCGTGTAAACATTGAAGTGCGGCGAAGGTTCATCCTTCGCCAAAGGACACGATGTTGTCATAACTCCAGTGTGCATTGTCCTATCACTGCCAAACTTCTGTCACATGATTATAGTCCAAGCCTGAACAGCTCCATGTGTCAATATTTCCTCAGTGTCATAGCGCCACCTACTGATTCGCCATGAAACAGGAAGTACTTTGTAAATCCACTCTGCATTATCCAACCGGCTCCGAACTACTGGCCTATGATCACAATCCTGACCTGAACACATCCATATATTAATATCAGTGCAGGGTCATAGCGCCACCTACTGATCAGTGTGAAAATTAAGTTGTTGTAACATTGTCCAAATGACACAAAATTGCTCACGCTACATCAGAGCCCCTACTTGAACAGATATATTAGTCTGTAGGTAATAATAGTGATGGCGCCACCTACTGGCAACAGGAAGTAAGCTTTGTTTTACAAATATCATTCGATTTACATAACATTTTTAGTGTGATGTGCAATTGATAGCGTGGATCGTAATGAGCAATTAGCAGGCAAGGATCGACATCGCGTGACGGACGCAGGAAGTGAAGCGTTTGTCCTTGCCGCAGTGCGTAAAACACATGCAACGCGGAGACGTGCGCTTGGTCATTGATCGCTCTCTCCACCGACCGCAACAGGCTTCAACGTGCGTGTGCTCGGGCCCGTCAGTGCTACAACGTAGCCCTAGTTGTATTTATATTTACTCATAAATGATCAAAAATAAAGACAGTGAATTATTTGACATTTTACTGAAAAAAGATTTTATTAAAAATATATGCTAACATTGACACAAAATTTGAAATGTTCATCGACTTCAAAACCAGAGTTCACAAGCTCCAAAATAAAAGCAAGTAAAGAATCTTCGGGTTCTTCACTGAAACGTGAACATTTTAATTGTCAGATGATTCAATCTGTTCCAGTTTCTGATTTTGAAGCTAAAAATGTCTCATGATTTGTTGGCGACTGTAATCTGGTGTGAACACGTGAGTTTTCACATTTCTTGGGTTACTGTAAACGTTCCCACTCGTCAGTCGTGTTGATTCTCCGCAGCGTGAACACGCCTGTGGCTCTTCAGGGCTCCTAACCGTGCAAACAGAGCGCCGCACTGGTTACAGGCATACGGTTTCTCTCCAGTGTGAATGCGGCGATGATTCGTTAAACTGCTCATTTGTGGGTAAGCGTTCCCACACACGTCGCAGATGTACGGTTTCTCACCAGCGTGATAGCGTTGGTGGAGCTTAAGGTAGCGCGACGTGCTGAACGCCGCCCCACACTGGTCACAGCTGAACGCTCGCTCTCCACTGTGAATGAGCTGATGCTCCTTCAGGTAACTGAGCTCAATGAAAGACTTCCCACACTGGTCACAGTTGTGTGGTTTCTCTCCGGTGTGAATGTGCTGATGTCGTTTTAATCGATAAGCACGAGAGAAACTTTTCCCGCACTGGTCGCAGGCGTACGGTTTGTCTCCTGTGTGGATGTGCTCGTGAATCTGTAAACTGCTCGAGGTCGTAAACGTTTTCCCACAGTGATCGCAGCTGAACCGCTTCTGTTCGCCGTGGACATGTTGATGGATCTTTAAATTAGCTGAAGTTGTAAACGTTTTACCACATTCATCACAGCGGAACGGTTTCTTCTGTTTGGTGCTCCGATGGTTGTTTGTGCGTTTCCGTTTCTATGGTAACAGAGAGAGAGAGAGAGCACGTCAGGGTGGGGCGAGTTTTCATGTACAAGTTCATGTACAATCATCAGAGTAAAAACACATCAGGCAGCATTTCAGTGTTGATATTAGCTGCTTTCATCCAAACACAGAAACTCGTATGTTCTACACCAGAGAACACGAAGGCCCCGTACACACCTGGAATTAACATCTGTCCTGAGAGATCCAATCACAAGTGACCAGATCCATATACAAGTCTGCTTGATATATAATATTTCTCCTCAGATACTCGACCATTACTGACAATAATCCATCAGTTCATTGACCTTCTGCTACAAAGTGTTTATTCTAATCAAAGCTGTAAATACTCTGATCTCTCTGATGTTCTCTGTTCCACGGGACATCTGTTCACTTGTGTCCGTCCTGGGAGACGGATCCTCACATGTGTCTCTGAGGTTTCTACCTTCTTTACCTGTTAAAGGTTTTAGTAGTTTGACTCTTGTTGAGGGTTAAGAACAGAGGACGTCTCACCTTGTTAAAGACTATGAGACAAACTGGGATTTGTGAATATGAGACTATACTAATAAGATTTGATTGATTGTATATGGAGCCACATGCAAACATTCATTCACAATGTTCTCGCTGACATATTTAGCTCATGTTCTTCACATTTAAGACAGAAATTCATGTCATAAAGTTAAATGCTAAATCTACATATTAAATCTAAATGTAAACATTAAATGTCTCGCCGAATGTAAAGCTAAATATTTAGCAAATATGCAAATAGACCACGCCCTTTGAACGTGCCTCGAGGCACAGCCCCGCCCACACTACGGACGTAGGAAGACGTAAACATGGCTAACCTTGCTAGATGCGACTTGGATGCTAGCTAGCTATTACTTCCGGGAAGAATACTGACGTCAGAGAACTGAACCGGAGCACCGACCTGAAGACCAGCGGCCTGATCCGGGTCCTGGTCCTCCTCTTTGACCCGGTTCTGGTCCATGATGCCCGGGTCCTGCTCCTCCTCTTTGACCTCGGTCCGGTCCATGGAGCCCGGGTCCTGGTCCTCCTCTTTGACCCGGGTCTGGTCCATGAAGCCCGGGTCCTGCTCCTCCTCTTTGACTTCGGTCCGGTCCATGAAGCCCGGGTCCTGCTCCTCCTCTTTGACCTCGGTCCGGTCCATGGAGCCCGGGTCCTGGTCCTCCTCTTTGACCCGGGTCTGGTCCATGAAGCCCGGGTCCTGCTCCTCCTCTTTGACTCCGGTCCGGTCCATGGAGCCCGGGTCCTGGTCCTCCTCTTTGACCCGGGTCTGGTCCATGAAGCCCGGGTCCTGGTCCTCCTCTTTGACCTCGGTCCGGTCCATGAAGCCCAGGTCCTGGTCCTCCTCTTTGACCCGGGTCTGGTCCATGAAGCCCGGGTCCTGGTCCTCCTCTTTGACCCGGGTCTGGTCCATGTCTTCTCTCAGCTGGACTGTTGGCGCCAGTCTTTGTTCTTCGTGTTCTCGCGATATCACCGCTCAGCGTGATGCATGCTGGTCCTAATGCTGCGTTCCTGGCAGCTCGGAGGTCGGAGTTCGAGGTCCGACCTCCTGCTTGAAAAGTGCAGTGGATGCTACCTACAGTCGGGGTTCGAACTTGTGAACTCGGGGACACGTCATCTCGCTGGTTCACGGAGCAGTTGACGCTCCGCTGGTCTCAAACATCCTCACGGTCACACATGTTTGTTTACGTCTGACGTCATCACTGCGCGCCGGAACGCTTGGAAGTCGGAATATCCGAGTTTTATTGAACGCAGCAACAGTCAGACACATGTGACGTCACAACTCCGCTCTGATTGGCTGAATGCTTCAGCCACACGTATTACGTGTCTTGTTTTATTCTGAGAATTCAGATGCGTTTTCTACATATCAATAATGTTTATATATATTATTAATCAAGTGTTAAACATATATATATATAAAACACTTTATATAGTATTTCTACATTTTAATATATATATATATATATATATATATATATAAATAAATATCAATTGTATTTTATCAGCATCAGAATAATCAGATATTTTTATTCATGTTCAGGTTTTTATTCAGATTAATTCTCACATTTTCAATCACAAAGTATTTTTATCATTAAAATAAAAAACACATCTTTTGGATCGAACATGACGTCATTTTGAATCAAATTATAATGAATTATAAATTCATATTTAGTAAATGTGTAGTTTTTCATTAGGTTCTGTCACATTATGTGAAACTGTTTAAAAATACAAACACATCAACTTTATAAAAACTGACAATAAAACAATGGAAATGATAAAAGACACATCAGTACTCGGAGTACTGCAGTAAAAAGACATATTACTTTATTACATATTCAGTTAAAATGTCCCGGGGGGGGGCTGTAGGAGTGATGATGGACTGAGAGCACGTGACACTATCTGTTCAACAACGCCCCCTGCAGGTGAGCCCTGACTGCGTAGTCCCACTCACTGAACTGTTAATATTACCCATGATCCTCTGCTTCTTTACAGTCGTTTATCGAAACAGCTTCATTTGTTCCAGAGCTTTTATCTCAAACTCACGTACGATTCCGACGACCTCCAGGTGGCGCTAACTGCAGTCGTAACTGTCACCATGTGTGAAGCCCCGAGGTATGGAGATAAATTCATGACAAAACTTAACAAACATAAACTGTGGTTTACAAACTTTAACAAAGTAATGCAAATACAAAACACACCTGACAAAGTAAAACACACCTCTAGAAACAAATAGCCCCCAAATAGCCTTCTCACAAATGTCCTGAGTAATTCTCCCTCCGGGCCCCAACAGCAGGTGGCGCTGTGAGTCAAATAACAGGCCCCAGGAAGTCAAGAGATTGAAAAAAAATTAATGTAGACTGAACTATCGGACACTATCGGACACTGTGGACGAGAGGATGACGTGTTGTGGCTGTGGAATCTAAAAACTACAGAGATTAACTCTTGACTCACAGCGCCACCTGCTGTTGTGGCCTGGAGGGGAAATTACTCAGGTGATTTGTGAGAAAATCCTCAGTGAGACAAAACAGCGAAAAAAATTTGCAACAAAAGTCAGGTGATATTTTTTGTGTTGTACTGGTAGAATATATTTTTTTGTACATGTATAAAATGTGGAAGGCTATTTGTTTCTGAAGCATCATTTAGTAGAAACGTTGTATTTCTTTGTTGGGTGTGTTTTGTGTTGTAAACCACAGTGTTTGCAAGTGAATAGGAGGGAATTTGTAAAACCCGTTTTTTTGTTTGTTAAGCTTTGGTATGAATTTAGCTCCATACACAGGTCTCTACAAACTCCCACTCATACGTCATCGTGTGTTATTCAAGTTATTCATTATTCCGACAACGTTTTAGTTGCTGTGAAACAAACTAACTGCTGTGGACACGTTGGTGCATCTTCAGGATACTCGAGCGACTGAAACCTTTCCCACACTCAGCACAGACGTACGGTTTCTCTCCGGTGTGGATGCGTAAGTGACTTTTTAAACTGCTCGGAATTGCAAAAGCCTTCCCACAAAAGTCACATTCGTACGGTTTCTCTCCGGTGTGGATGCGTCGGTGGACCGTCAACTTACTTGACGTCGCAAATGCTTTTCCACACTGGTCACAGCTGTAGGGTTTCTCTCCGGTGTGGATACGTTGGTGGATTTGAAGGTAACACGACCGGCTGAACGCTGCCCCGCACTCGTCACAGCGGTACGGTCTCTCTCCGGTGTGAACACGCTGATGGGTTTTTAATCGAAACGAATCTGTGAAAGATTTCCCGCACTGACCACAGCTGTACGGCCTCTCTCCGGTGTGCACACGCTGATGGGTTTTTAGGTGACTGGCTGTTGTGAAACTGTTCCCACATTGTTCACAGCTGTGTTTCCTCTCTTTGGTGTGATGGACATCTGTGTGTCTGTGTTTCTATGGTAACAGAGAGAGAGAGCGAGAGTTAGAGCTAGTTGTTTAACATCACATATGTTCAAACAGCGTCAGAGGAAAGAATAGAACCTGCTGCAGCTCCTCTTTTCAGCCTCTGTCTCAAACACTTGGTTTTGGCTGCTGTTTCTTTAAGACACCCCCATGATGGGTCAAATTAAGACTTTAGTAAACGATGGATGTTTTCTTCCTGATTGGTCCAGAGTTTGTGTTTCACAGCTGAACAACTCAGCAGCAGGTTTTCTGCACAGACTCGTTCACAGCATCAGATCCTCCTCCTGGTTCAGGTGAGAGGGGGGGCAGCCGGGTGCAGCAGACAGAGACAGGAAGTGACGTGTTACCTCTGCTGCAGAGGTCATGTGATCATGTTTACATCACCTGACACGTCGTCAGCTCTGATCACCACAAACTCTCTTCACATCTTCGTCTGTGTCTTCTTCGTGTGTGTCAGCACTTCTTCACCAGAGACATTTGTTTTAGTTTCTTCATGTTTGTGTCCCGTGTTAGAAGCTCCTCCCCCCCCCACTCAGTGAATCAGTGGAGGATCCTCTGCTGTTCACACTGCTCCTGGACTTAGACTTTATACAGGAGCTCAGGAGGAGGAAGACAAACTGAGTCTGATCCTCCAGAGAAGATCCAGAGAACTGAGGAGCTCAGTCTGGAAGCCACCAACTGCAGAGTAGATGATGAATCTACTTCCTGTTTATTTTTGATACGGAGATAAAACAAAGTTCGGACGGACGTTAAAATAAAGATGTGTCTGTACTTGTATTTATATCTTTGTGAGGACCTAAGTGTAGTATATGGATCTTCTCCTGCAGCCTCCTGGTAACATGTCAGAGTGAGTCCATGTGAGGAGACAGCAGGACAATGTGTGGAAGCTTCCCAGAGAGCGAGTGGACGTGTTGATGAGGTTTCTAACACGTGACGGACGTGAAGCTGGAAGAACACAAACATCTCAGGATGAAGAAGAGGAGCCGTACACGTAGAAGACGAAGACGTCAACTTGGAAACACGAGGAGGTTCCAGATCTTTTGGTGATGAGGGCCGACGCCGGTGTGGATGAGCTGTAAACAACAACACTGATCTTTCCACAGCAGAGTTTATACGTCATGTCCGGCCTCCTGCTGCTCTACAGGCTCCGCCCCTGCTGCTCTACAGGCTCCGCCCCTGCTGCTCTACAGGCTCCGCCCCTCGCCTGGATGTTCCCACATGTTCCTGTTTGAACGAGTCGGACCAAACAACCTGCTGCTGCTGCTTCACAAACACTGACTACACAACATGTCTTACACAGTTCATGTGTCCTCAGGGTTCAGTTTGTAATATGTAACTAAACCACCAAGTATCCTACTTGATATTATTATTACATTGTTGTTGTTATAAATAACATCATTATTACATCATCACTATCATTAATAATAGTCTGCGTTTCTGATGTCACCATTGAGTCCTGAACTCTGAACTGCTCCTGGTTCTCCTCCTCCAGTCCGGTCTGCTCATACTCCGGGTCCTGGTTTTCTTCCTTGATCACGATGTTAAACTGGTCCGTTTCCTGGTTCTCCTCTTTAATCACGATCTTGTAGAGATCCGTGTCCATGAAAACCGGTTCCTGGTTCTCCTCTTTGATCCGGGTCTGGCCCGTTAAATCAGGGTCCTGGTCCTCCTCTTTGATCCGGGTCTGGCCCGTTATATCCGGGTCCTGGTCCTCCTCTTTGATCCGGATCTGGCCCGTTATATCCGGGTCCTGGTCCTCCTCTTTGATCCGGGTCTGGCCCGTTATATCCGGGTCCTGGTTCTCCTCTTTGATCCGGGTCTGGTCTTGTTCCATGTTGTTCTTCTCTACAGACTCAGACTGTTTCCGCTCCGTGTTCTCGCGATATCTTCATCATATCTCGCGGTAACTGGCAGCTCGGCCTTAGTTACTGTTGCTAAGGAGCAGCGTTCCACCAGAGTCCATAGCTCAGATTTACCACCATGGAAACAGACTGTGAACGCACCAGAGTAAAACACAAATTAAAATCACAACTACACACAGACAGGTACAGACACAGACAGGTACAGACACAGACAGGTACAGACACAGACAGGTACAGACACAGACACAGACAGGTACAGACACAGGCAGGTACAGACAGACAGGTACAGACAGACAGGTACAAACAGACAACTACACACAGACAGGTACAGACACAGACAGGTACAGACAGACAGGTACAAACAGACAGGTACAGACAGACAGGTACAGACACAGACAGGTACAGACAGACAGGTACAGACACAGACAGGTACAGACAGACAGGTACAGACACAGGCAGGTACAGACAGACAGGTACACACAGACAGGTACAGACACAGGCAGGTACACACAGGCAGGTACAGACAGACAGGTACACACAGACAGGTACAGACAGACAGGTGACACAGACAGACAGGCAGAGACACAGACAGGTACAGACAGACAGGTACAGACACAGACAGACAGGTACAGACACAGACAGACAGGCAGAGACACAGACAGGTACAGAATATAATTTAATCTTTACAAATTATTATAAACATGCTGAGTGCAGGACTCTGACATGAACGACTCTGTGATTGGTCCCTGAAGGCCTCCTCGGCTCCTGATTGGTCGGCTGGTGTCCGCTCCGCAGAGTCACCTTGTCCCGGCTCCTGCTGCAGCTGTTCCGGGGACAGAGCAGAGAACCGTCCGGCTCAGAGGCACACAGGCAGCGGGAATCTAACCTCCGAGCCACCTGGAGGAAACATGGCGGCGACAAAGCCGAAGACTTCTCCGAAGGCCGTTAAGTTCCTGTTCGGGGGCCTGGCCGGGTAGGTACTAGCTGCCATGCTAACGTGCTAATGTCAGCGTGCTAACCGCGGGGCTAACACTCCGCAGCGTGAAACCCGGTGAATGTCCCCGATAACCACAGCTCAGAGTCCGGGTCATAATGTGTCACACGCACCGTGACAACCATCTCCTGCTAGCTGCTAATGCTAACGTCCTTTGAAATGCCCCCCCCGTCGGTTGGCTATATTGTGTTTATATTCTGATTTATATTCTTGTTTATTTATATTGACATCATCCGCTAAACTGTTTAAAACAGAGTTCGAGTCCCGGACCAGATTCCTTTAGCCTTGTAGCATGCTAACATGTAGCATAGAGATGTCAGTAGTGTTATGAATGAATTAAAGAGCAGCTACACGCACACTCACACGCACTGATTAAAATCAGCTGATCCGGAAGTTCACTCAAAGCAGAAAGACCTGAGCACGTTTACATTAGTTCATTTATCATAAGTCATTTCATCACATTATTCAACAAGGTTATTGCATTGCGCGTGTTTTCTAATCTCGTGCATGTTACTTTAAACCATGAGACGATCAATCAGCTGATTGGAAATCATCAAACAATCGAGACAATAAACGTTTGATATTTTCTGTCTCAGGTTTAGATTTATACAATCAGATTGATCTTTGAATATTGATTCGATTCTTCCCTCATTAATCATTCAGTGGATAACGTGTCAGAGGTGATCGTCATGTGACATCATCAGTTTCATCATGTGACATTTATTTGAATCCAGACTTTTCCAGAAGTCGGGCTCATGTCAGAAGAGAAGCAGCTGTCCCCTGCACACAGACACACACTAACACAGACACACACTAACACAGACACACACTCAAGGACACATCAAGCTCTCATGCACGCTCCTTGAAGTGTGTACACGAGTGACGTTCATGCTGCTGAGCTGTTTTACGGGTCGTGACATTTAGGACAGACGTGCAGCTGCTGTGACAGACGAAGGGAAATGTCAGTGTGTCAGTACAGTGTCCAGTCATTTTTTACAGTGTGCACAACTGAATTATTCACCATGTGTGGCTGCAGGGGGCGCTGTGTCAGTCACTCAAACCTGCAGGACTCGTTTCCTCTTTTATCCTCTAGTGAAAAGTAACAGCAGATTCCACAGTGACACCAGAAGGTTGAGGAGTTGTCGATCTGTCGTAAGGACGATTGAGTTCTCTCACGTTCAGAGAAGAAAATAAAAGAGACGGAAACTGTGCGTTTAAAAAAAAAAATATATATACAAATGCTGCGAGTCACCGTTGGAGCAAAAGTTTCATTCTGTTCTTAACTGAGAAGTTATTCTCTCATCTGGTTTATTAAACATCAGACTCAGTTTAATTGAAACGTAAGAAAAAAGATAATGATCCATTTTAGAGACAAATGTTTGATAATTTCAGAGAAAAATTATGATTTATTTTATTTGAACCTGGACAACTAACCAGATTTATATAAATTCAGATAATTTACCAAGAATGTAGATTTAAAGCTGATCAAGTGAAGATGTCGAGGTTTTATAATGAACCTGTTTCTGAACTGAAGTCCAAGTAGTGAAGTGAGAACCTGTCAGTTTCCTGCTGCTCTCTTCATATGTTAAACACACGTGAGGACGAGGATTACTGTGACACGAGACCAGTTCCACATGAGCTGTGATTAACACAACAATAAAACCAGTTTATGAACAGTGTGTGTTTGTAGAGGTGGGGGGGGGTCCCTCAGGTTGATCTTTGACCTTGAGATAAAGATTAAAAGTATGAGTGGTTCCATCAGAGTTCACACATAGTGTCTCTGTATCACTGACTGAACTAAAGTTCATCACTCTTACAAGATTATAAATATAATGATATACATGATTTATAATCTCTCTCTCTCTCTCTCTCTCTCTCTCTCTCTCTCTCTCTCAGGATGGGTGCGACAGTGTTCGTTCAGCCGTTGGATCTGGTGAAGAACAGGATGCAGCTCAGTGGTCAGGGAACGAAGGCCCGAGAATATAAAACCAGTTTCCACGCTCTCTTCTCCATCCTGAAGAACGAGGGAGTGACGGGCATCTACACCGGGTATCTAACACTCTATCTTTGTTCTGTCTCTATCTATAGTTCTATCACTCTATCTATAGTTCTATCACTCTATCTATAGTTCTATCACTCTATCTGTCGCTCCTGGTCTATGAGGACACCTCCTGTTTACTTCCTGTTTGATGGTGTACCTCCTGCTGACGATTTGAATGATCTTTATTGACACGTGTTCAGTTTAATAAACTAAATTAGTTTTTTTCCTCCGTCAGTCTGTCGGCTGGTTTGCTGCGTCAGGCGACGTATACGACGACTCGTCTGGGCATCTACACCATCCTGTTTGAGAAGATGACGGGGGCTGACGGACGGCCGCCAAACTTCCTCCTCAAGGTACCGACACATTCAGTCACGTTTTACCAACGTTTTACCACATCAATATTAAAGAGTCAAAAATCTCTGATAAGTTGTTTTTTATTTATTTAAAAAAATCTCTGTGATTCTAATGTCAAAGACGAGTTTAAAAGTTTAGGAAACGTTTGAATGAAACATTAGAGGTTTACAGAGATTGCTCCCCCCGCAGGCTCTCATCGGTATGACAGCTGGAGCTACAGGAGCATTTGTCGGGACACCAGCAGAGGTCGCTCTGATCCGGATGACAGCTGACGGGCGGTGAGTGAGCTGTGTGTCTCCTGAGAAGTCACATTATGAATGTGTTTTTAAAACTTTATTTCTAAATAAAACTGTTTGTTCGCCTGCAGTCTACCTCCAGACCAGAGGAGGGGCTATAGCAACGTTTTCAATGCTCTCGCTCGAATCACCAGAGAAGAAGGCATCGCCACGCTGTGGAGGGTGAATCCCACTTTTCATTTTCTCTTAAATAACTAATCAGGTAACTGGTGATTTAGTTAGAGAGAGAAATCTTATTCAAGGTAACGCACCGTTAGCTAGTTAGCTATTCAGTTAGCTAGTTAGCTAGCTAGCTATTCAGTTAGCTAGTTAGCCTTCCACTCTTTGTGTTGGTGGCTTGTAATGAATCATGATTATTTGTTGGCGTTTGCTGCGTAACGTGATAAAACACTGAAGAAAACAACTCCCATGATTCCACACTGCTTCACTGCTGTTATTGTTTTGATGGAGAGACCCCTAGTGGCCAAAGTTAAATTCTGTAAGTTATAATAAATTGAATTTAGTGACAACTTTTATTTTGATGTTTCATCTCAAACTGTGTGTGTGTGTGTGTGTGTGTGTGTGTGTGTGTGTGTGTGTGTGTGTGTGTGTGTGTGTGTGTGTGTGTGTGTGTGTGTGTGTGTGTGTGTGTGTGTGTGTGTGTGTGTGTGTAAGTAACAGGGGTGTGTTCCCACCATGGCTCGAGCGGTGGTGGTGAACGCAGCTCAGCTGGCGTCGTACTCTCAGTCCAAACAGGCGCTGCTCGACTCAGGTGAAGAAACACACAAATTCACACAGACTCAAACATTCCAACTGGGCGAAGTGTAACTGTGTGTGTGTGTTTTCAGGGTATTTCGGGGACAATATTTTGTGTCACTTCTGTGCCAGTATGATCAGCGGCCTCATTACCACGGCAGCCTCCATGCCCGTCGACATCGTAAAGACCAGGTGAGAATCTAAACCAATCGGAGCGCCTGGTGTTGCCGGGGTGACGACGACACTGATGTCGTTTTCAGCTGAGATGCAGAGTGACTCTTTTTTTCTTTTAGGATTCAGAACATGAGGATGATCGACGGGAAACCGGAATACAAGAACAGTTTGGTGAGTTCCTCTGAAAACCGACGCCCCCTGCTGGTGGGGGTTTCATTCTAAATTTAAAACTATAATATTTAGAACATTGATTGTCTCTCTGCTCTTTACTTGATCATGTTGTTCGCCTCTGATGACGTCTCGACCTTTTGCTACAGTGAGAAACATGTTGATAACACACGGTGGCGCCAGAGAGTCTGACAGGAGCAAAACATGTTCATAGTTCAAATAACTTATGAAGAGTTAGGAAATATTTAGTTCATGTTTCTAGATTAAGAATCTTTAGAATGTGTTTTATTGATGATAATGTCAGATTTTTGTGTTTATTTAACTTATTACACCGTTTGAGTACTTTTATCATTTATTATAGTTTATTTACTCACAGAACCTTTTAGCTGTGAAGATTCTCCAGGAAACATCACAGGAAGTAAAAGTACCAACGTTAGACACCAAATCATAATGTACAATATATTAAAGCTCTTTACATAGAAGGTCGAGACCTTTAGAATTATAGACTGCAGAAGTCAGAGGTTAAATATGTTTAATTCATGTGTTTTACAGTGTAAACTGACCTTTGACTTTTGTTATCATACATGTTACTGATCACGCGTGTTGGAGGTTTCGTAACCTCACATGTGGTTACGTTAGCCCCGAGTCTTAGTTTGACATTTTTTCTGTAAAATATCATCTTTCAAAATCATATCAAACCTAATATATAACACACACATCTTTAATGGGTTCAACATTTCCACAGTATTCTCAAAATCTATACATTTTACTTATGATCTCATTTTTAAATATAAGATGTTTTTATGATATTCAGATTCTTAAAAAACTATTTTGTTGTTATTTTACAACTTTTTTTTTCTCCTTAAAAAAGTAAAAAAAATTGAGGGGGATTCTTTAAACCTGAGGTTGTTGTTGACCGAGTCACCGTCTGTTTCGTCCACCAGGAGGTGCTGGCGCGTGTGGTGGGCAAAGAAGGGTTCTTCTCGCTGTGGAAAGGTTTCACTCCGTACTACGCTCGTCTCGGGCCTCACACCGTCCTCACCTTCATCTTCCTGGAGCAGATGAACCGCCTCTACAAGACCTACGTCCTCGACCGCTAACGCACAACACACGCACAACAAAGACCCACACAGACAACAACCAAACGTGTCACCTCCTCATACCTCAAACGTGGAGTTAGAATTTACACACAAACACAAACACAAACACACTCTCTCTCTCTCTATTTTAAATGGAAATTCTTTTTGTAAAGAAAAGAATGTAAACTGAATTTAGCTCACACATCGTTTCGTGATGTTTAATAAAATTAAAGACGAGTCTTATTTGTAGAATTGTGACCCTGCCCCCTCCTAACAATACACAGCATCATGATCGGTAACCGTGGTTACAGGTCTATTGATGGAGGATCAATAAATAAATAAACTGTCTCTTTGTCTTTGTGAATAAAACGTTGACGTCTGAAACTTTAAATACGACAAATTCTTCAGGTTCTCTGTATCACTTCCTGTTTCACGTCTCTGCTGCGGCTTCAGAGGACTCAGGTTCTTCGCCACACGAACGCACCAACCAGCTTCTCACGAGCATGCTGAGAGGTTCTTCACCTTGGGTTCAAACGTTGAGTTTGACTCACAATGACCTGAGTAGATTTCAGGTCAAGGATCCTAACTGCTAATCTCACATGAGACTGGAACAAATCTTTGTAGACAGAAGCTGCTCTGATTGGTGGAGACGATGATTCCAGTTACCTTGTTACTACCTTTTTACTTTGTTCATCGCTTCCTGTCGTTTAGACGTTAAGAGATGAGATAAAACTTTATTGCTCCCACACCGGAGAAATTACAGGAGCAGACAAGTCAGAACGAG
>NC_061505.1:439033-449033 GCF_022539355.2 Hippoglossus stenolepis | reverse complement strand
CTGTCCTCTGTCCTCTGACCTCTGTCTTCTGTTCTCTTTCTTCTGTCCTCTGACCTGACTTCTGAACTCTGTCCTCTGACCTCTGTCTTCTGACCTCTGTCCTCTGTCTCCTGTCTTCTGTCGTCTGACCTCTTTCCTGTCTTCTGACGTCTGTCGTCTGACCTCTGACCTCTGACCTCTGTCCTCTGTCCTCTGTCCTCTGTCCTCTGTCCTCTGACCTCTGTCTTCTGTTCTCTTTCTTCTGTCCTCTGACCTGACTTCTAAACTCTGTCCTCTGACCTCTGTCTTCTGTCCTATGACCTCTGACCTCTGTCTTCTGTCCTATGACCTCTGACCTCTGTCTTCTGTCCTCTGACCTTTTTCTTCTTTCTTCTTTCTTCTTTCTTCTTTCTTCTGTCCTCTGTCCTCTGTTCTCTTTCTTCTGTCCTCTGACCTGACTTCTGAACTCTGTCCTCTGACCCCTGTCTTCTGAACTCTGTCCTCTGACCTCTGTCTTCTGTCCTCTAACCTTTGTCTTCTTTCCTCTGACCTCTGTCTTCTGACCTCTGTTCTTGTTCTCTGTCCTGAATTCTGTCCTCTGACCTCTGTTCTGCTGTTTGTCCTCTTACTTCTGTCCTCTGTCTTTTGTCCTCTTACCTCTTTTCTCTGATCTCTGATCTCTGATCTCTGTCTTGTCTCCTCTGACATCTGTCTTCTGATCTCTGTCCTCTGCAGGTACAATGAAGGCTGTGGAACATGTGAACAAGACCATCGCCCCCAAGCTGATTGAGAAGGTATCACAGTTTAGTTCAACCACAGACTGTAAATAAAGATGGCCGACATGATAGCTCCTAAAAGTGGAGCCAAAGTGTCTGGATGGCCCCCTGGTGGCTGACTGCAGGAAGGTCACAAACCCTGCCTCCTCCATGTTAGCAGATCTGTTATGGGGGGGACCTCGATTCCAAGGCCCCACTCTTTAATCACTACTGAACAGTCTCTGATTTCAAAAATGTTATCACCACAAGATGGCAGTATTTGTACTTCTTCTTCTTCTTCTTCTTTTTGGGGTTTCTTTCTCTCTCTACCTGTCTCTCTCTCTCTTTCTGTTTTTGCAGAAGTTCAGTGTTGTTGAGCAGGAGAAGATCGACAAGTTCATGTTGGAGTTGGACGGAACTGAGAACAAATGTAAGGACCTGTCTGTCTGTCTGTCTGTCTGTCTGTCTGTCTGTCTGTCTGTCTGTCTGTCTCTCTCTCTCTCTGTCTCTCTGTCTCTCTCTCTGTCTCTCTCTCTCTGTCTGACCTGTCTCTCTCTCTCTCTGTCTCTCTCTCTCTCTCTCTCTCTCTCTCTCTCTCTCTCTCTCTGTCTGACCTGTCTCTCTCTCTCCCTCTCTGCTCTCTCTCTCTCTCTCTGTCTCTCTCTCTCTCTCTCTCTCTCTCTCTCTCTCTCTCTCTCTCTCTCTCTCTCTCTCTCTGTCTCTCTCTCTCTTTCTCTCTCTCTCTCTCTCTCTCTCTCTCTCTCTCTCTCTGACCTGTCTCCCTCTCTCTCTTCTCTCTCTCTCTCTCTTCTCTCTCTCTCTCTCTCTCTCTCTCTCTCTCTCTCTCTCTCTCTGTCTCTCTCTCTCTTTCTCTCTCTCTCTCTCTCTCTCTCTCTCTCTCTCTCTCTGTCTGACCTGTCTCCCTCTCTGTCTCTCTCTCTCTCTCTCTCTCTCTCTCTCTCTCTCTTTCCTCTCTCTCTCTCTCTCTCTCTCTCTCTCTCTCTCTCTCTGTCTGACCTGTCTCCCTCTCTCTCTCTCTCTCTCTCTCTCTCTCTCTCTCTCTCTCTCTCTCTCTCTCTCTCTCTTCCCTCTGTCTCTCTCTCTCTCTCTCTCTCTCTCTCTGTCTGACCTGTCTCTCTCTCTCTCTCTCTCTCTCTCTCTCTCTCTCTCTCTCTCTCTCTGTCTGCCTCTCTCTCTCTCTCTCTCTCTCTCTCTCTCTCTTTCTCTCTGTCTGACCTGTCTCTCTTCTCTCTCTCTCTCTCTCTCTCTCTCTCTCTCTCTCTCTCTCTCTCTCTCTCTCTCTCTGTCTCTGTCTCTCTCTCTGTCTCTGTCTCTCTCTCTGTCTCTCTGTCTGACCTGTCTCCCTCTCTGTCTCTCTCTCCCTCTGTCTCTCTCTCTCTCTCTCTCTCTCTCTCTGTCTCTCTCTGTACCTGTCTCTCTCTCTCTCTCTCTCTCTCTCTGTCTCTCTCTCTCTCTCTCTCTCTGTCTCTGTCTGACCTGTCTCTCTCTCTCTCTCTCTCTCTCTCTCTCTGTCTCTCTGTCTGACCTGTCTCTCTCTCTCTCTCTGTCTCTCTGTCTGACCTGTCTCTCTCTCTCTCTCTCTCTCTCTCTCTCTCTCTCTCTCTCTCTCTCTCTCTCTCTCTCTCTGTCTCTCTGTCCGACCTGTCTATCTCTCTCTCTCTCTCTCTCTCTCTCTCTCTCTCTCTCTCTCTCTCTCTCTCTCTCTGTCTCTCTGTCTGACCTGTCTCTCTTTCTCTCTACAGCTCAGTTCGGTGCTAACTCCATCCTGGGCGTGTCGCTGGCCGTCTGTAAGGCCGGAGCCGCAGAGAAGGGCGTTCCTCTCTACCGCCACATCGCCGACCTCGCCGGACACAAAGACGTCATTCTTCCTGTTCCTGTGAGTTGACTGCGCTGCCCTCTAGTGGATGTATAGTTGGTTACATCATCTGGTAACCCTTTTCTTTTTTACCGCAGGCCTTTAACGTGATTAATGGAGGAAGTCACGCTGGAAACAAACTGGCCATGCAGGAGTTCATGATTTTACCAGTTGGAGCCGCCAACTTCCACGAGGCCATGAGGATCGGTGCCGAGGTTCGAACCCTCTGTTTGACGTTTCCCGTTCCGCTGCATCACTTGCTGTGTTGAGCCCCGGAGACAAAAGCTGACCGTGTGAGTTTGTTTTCAGGTTTATCACAACTTGAAGAACGTGATCAAGGCCAAGTATGGGAAAGATGCCACCAACGTGGGAGACGAGGGAGGCTTCGCCCCCAACATCCTGGAGAACAATGAGGGTGAGACATGCTCTGTCTGTCTCTCTGTCCATCGTTTCATCTGTGACAACCGTCAAGTTATTCATGACGATCATACGCTCTTAAAGTCACGTTCCGTCTTCCTGCAGCTCTGGAGCTTCTGAAGTCGGCTATTGAAAAGGCCGGTTACCCCGACAAGATCATCATCGGCATGGACGTGGCAGCCTCCGAGTTCTTCCGCAGCGGAAAGTACGACCTTGACTTCAAGTCCCCCAACGACCCGTCCACACACATCAACGGACAACAGCTGGGAGATCTGTACCGCAGCTTCATCAAGAACTACCCCGGTAACAACACACACATACATATACATACACTTATATATTTATATTCTATTTTTATTATTCTTACATTTCCTCTGAAGTTTATGTTTTTAACGATTCTTTGATATTTGTCTCAGTTCAGTCCATCGAAGATCCGTTCGACCAGGACGACTGGGAGAACTGGAGCAAGTTTACTGCCTCTGTGGACATACAGGTGAGAGACAGACAGGTGATCACAGACAGGTGAGAGATAGACAGGTGATCACAGACAGGTGAGAGACAGACAGGTGATCACAGACAGGTGATCACAGACAGGTGATCACAGACAGGTGAGAGATAGACAGGTGATCACAGACAGGTGAGAGATAGACAGGTGATCACAGACAGGTGAGAGACAGACAGGTGATCACAGACAGGTGAGAGACAGACAGGTGATCACAGACAGGTGAGAGATAGACAGGTGATCACAGGCGGGTGAGAGCAGACAGGTGATCACAGACAGGTGAGAGATAGACAGGTGATCACAGACAGGTGAGAGACAGACAGGTGATCACAGACAGGTGATCACAGACAGGTGAGAGATAGACAGGTGATCACAGACAGGTGAGAGAGAGACAGGTGATCACAGACAGGTGAGAGATAGACAGGTGATCACAGACAGGTGAGAGACAGACAGGTGATCACAGACAGGTGAGAGACAGACAGGTGATCACAGACAGGTGAGAGATAGACAGGTGATCACAGACAGGTGAGAGACAGACAGGTGATCACAGACAGGTGAGAGATAGACAGGTGATCACAGACAGGTGAGAGACAGACAGGTGATCACAGACAGGTGATCACAGACAGGTGAGAGATAGACAGGTGATCACAGACAGGTGAGAGACAGACAGGTGATCACAGACAGGTGAGAGACAGACAGGTGATCACAGACAGGTGAGAGACAGACAGGTGATCACAGACAGGTGAGAGACAGACAGGTGATCACAGACAGGTGAGAGATAGACAGGTGATCACAGACAGGTGAGAGATAGACAGGTGATCACAGACAGGTGAGAGACAGACAGGTGATCACAGACAGGTGAGTGACAGACAGGTGATCACAGACAGGTGATCACAGACAGGTGAGAGACAGACAGGTGATCACAGACAGGTGAGAGACAGACAGGTGATCACAGACAGGTGAGAGATAGACAGGTGATCACAGACAGACAGGTGAGAGACAGACAGGTGATCACAGACAGACAGGTGAGAGATAAACAGGTGATCACAGACAGGTGAGAGATAGACAGGTGATCACAGACAGGTGATCACAGACAGGTGAGAGACAGACAGGTGATCACAGACAGACAGGTGAGAGACAGACAGGTGATCACAGACAGGTGAGAGACAGACAGGTGATCACAGACAGACAGGTGATCACAGACAGGTGATCACAGACAGACAGGTGATCACAAACAGACAGGTGATCACAGACAGACAGGTGAGAGACAGACAGGTGATCACAGACAGGTGAGAGATAGACAGGTGATCACAGACAGACAGGTGATCACAGACAGGTGATCACAGACAGGTGAGAGATAGACAGGTGATCACAGACAGACAGGTGAGAGATAAACAGGTGATCACAGACAGGTGAGAGATAGACAGGTGATCACAGACAGGTGAGAGACAGACAGGTGATCACAGACAGGTGAGAGACAGACAGGTGATCACAGACAGACAGGTGAGAGACAGACAGGTGATCACAGACAGGTGAGAGACAGACAGGTGATCACAAACAGACAGGTGATCACAGACAGACAGGTGAGAGACAGACAGGTGATCACAGACAGGTGAGAGATAGACAGGTGATCACAGACAGACAGGTGATCACAGACAGGTGATCACAGACAGGTGAGAGATAGACAGGTGATCACAGACAGACAGGTGAGATACAGACAGGTGATCACAGACAGACAGGTGAGAGACAGACAGGTGAGAGACAGACAGGTGATCACAGACAGGTGAGAGACAGACAGGTGATCACAAACAGACAGGTGATCACAGACAGACAGGTGAGAGACAGACAGGTGATCACAAACAGACAGGTGAGAGACAGACAGGTGATCACAGACAGGTGAGAGACAGACAGGTGATCACAAACAGACAGGTGAGAGACAGACAGCTGATCACAAACAGACAGGTGATCACAGACAGACAGGTGAGAGACAGACAGGTGATCACAAACAGACAGGTGAGAGACAGACAGGTGATCACAGACAGGTGAGAGACATACAGGTGATCACAGACAGGTGAGAGACAGACAGGTGATCACAGACAGACAGGTGAGAGACAGACAGGTGATCACAGACAGACAGGTGATCACAGACAGACAGGTGATCACAGACAGGTGAGAGACAGACAGGTGATCACAAACAGACAGGTGATCACAGACAGACAGGTGAGAGACAGACAGGTGATCACAGACAGGTGAGAGATAGACAGGTGATCACAGACAGACAGGTGAGAGATAAACAGGTGATCACAGACAGGTGAGAGATAGACAGGTGATCACAGACAGGCAGGTGAGAGACAGACAGGTGAGAGACAGACAGGTGATCACAGACAGGTGAGAGACAGACAGGTGATCACAAACAGACAGGTGATCACAGACAGGTGAGAGACAGACAGGTGATCACAAACAGACAGGTGATCACAAACAGACAGGTGATCACAAACAGACAGGTGATCACAGACAGACAGGTGAGAGATAAACAGGTGATCACAGACAGGTGAGAGATAGACAGGTGATCACAGACAGACAGGTGATCACAAACAGACAGGTGATCACAAACAGACAGGTGATCACAGACAGGTGAGAGACAGATATCACAAACAGACAGGTGATCACAAACAGACAGGTGATCACCAGACAGTGACACAGACAGACAGGTGAGAGACAGACAGGTTCCTCTACTGAAGAAGAACCTCCTGACAAAGTGGCTGGTGTGTGTGTTTTTGAACCAATCAGGTCGTAGGAGACGATCTGACCGTGACCAATCCCAAGAGGATCCAACAGGCGGTGGACAAGAAGGCCTGTAACTGTCTGCTGCTGAAAGTCAACCAGATCGGATCAGTGACAGAGTCCATTCAGGCGTAAGACACTCGTCTGTCTGTCTGTCTCTTTGTTTGAACCAAATGTCAAACAATAACACATTTCTCTTTATGTGTCCCTCCTGTCTCTCTCTCTCTCTCCCTGGCTGTCTGTCCATGCACCTGTCTGTCTCTCAGGTGTAAGCTGGCTCAGAGCAGTGGTTGGGGTGTGATGGTGAGTCATCGCTCTGGAGAAACTGAAGACACGTTCATCTCTGACCTGGTGGTGGGACTCTGCACTGGACAGGTAACTGAGAGACAGACAGGTAATACAGACAGACAGACAGGTAACACACAGACAGGTAACACACTGACAGACAGACAGAAAGACAGACAGGTAACACACAGGTAGATTCATTCACGAATGAAAACAGCAATATTCTCACTGAAGACACCACCTGTCTCTCTTTCTCTGTCTCTACCTGTCTCCCTCTTAGATTAAGACTGGCGCCCCCTGCAGGTCAGAGCGTTTGGCCAAATACAACCAGCTGATGAGGTGACAACTTCCGTTCCTTTTCAAAATAAAAGCACGAACTTTTACTGTAGAAAATAAGAGCGTTGATGTGAATTGACCTCTGACCTTCAGGATCGAGGAGGAGCTCGGAGACAAAGCCAAGTTCGCCGGTAAAGATTACCGTCACCCGAAGATCAACTGAAGCTCTGTGCCCACTTCCTTTCTGTCGCCGTGACAACTGACTGACACCTGATGACCCCTGAGGCCACTCCCCCTACAGCTGGGGGTGAGGGGTCAGAGGCCACAGAGGGTTTGAGCCCGACTTCCAAGCTATAATTCCATTAATGATGTTTTCTATATAAAACACAAAGATTGAATAAAATTGACAGAGGAAAACAAACATGGCTGACGTGTGATGTTCTGAAATAAACTAACGTTAACACACACTGTAAATAAACATGGACCACATGACATCCCAAAACATTCTAAACGCCCCCTGGAGGCTGGCTGTGGTACAGATCATAAACCTCCTCCATGTTAGCAGATGGAACGTGGACCAAACTTAAAACTCAAAGTAGATGTTAAATACCTGATCAGTTTGGTTTGAATTAGTTATGATGATATAAAAACAGGCTGAGACGTCATGATTGGTTGAATCGGTAAATTTATATAATGCAGATTTTGGCAGTTAAACGGCCTCAGGAGACGAAGAGTTACAAGAGTTTAAACTGCACTTAGGCTCCGTTCATACTAACATGAGTCTGACTCCTGATTGGCTGAGAGCGTGTGTCTAGTCCATAGTCCTGGACCTTGTTCGGAGTAAACACTGATCTTGTCAGGACCAGTAGACGTCATAGGGACGGTGCTAATAAGATTAAACATCTAAGGGCCTGGGTGAGGTCAGAGGTGAATTGTGGGTAGGTTAAGGTTAGGATTAATGGTTCCTGGGCTGAGCCTTGGTTTAGAATCTTAAAGACTACACTACCCAGGAGCCCCAGTGGCTGTTGCTATGGGGACGACTTTCTTCAGAGTATTGTCATGATGATGATCTAAAACAGAAATATACGTCTTGAACCATCTCAAGGTTCCCAAGATATGTTCCACAACCGTTTGAGTCAGACCTGGAAAATGAACCTCCTCAAGGACCAACTGAGCGTCGTCATGGAGATCTGGAACCTTCTCGAGGACGTGGAACCTCGGTGTGAACCTCGAGAGCCTTCTACTTCCCTGAAGGACTTTTAAAACATCATCAGTGAAACCTGGAAAATGTTCAAGGCCTTGTGGAGCTCAATGTGTTTTTCACTTCCAACTAACAGATTCAAAAACTTTTAAAAACCCTAGTTTCAGTGGTGACACAAACAGAAACCAGACAAAGATTCTCAGACTCAGTCAGATCCATTATTCATGTCCACACACACACACACACACACACACAACACACACACAACACACACACACACCAGTGACGTCAATGCTGATAGACTGAGGAGTTTGGGGAGCAGGCAGCCTGTTGCCTGGCGACGAGCAGTTTGATAGAAATAAACCTGGAGGATCCTGGAACCTCATCAGGGCCCACTTAGGGTCAGGGTTCATCAGAGTACCTGATAAATGTTTCAAAGACCCAATTAAACCTGTGGAACCTGAAACCTGATCAGGGACCCGGGTGTTCCCTTGAGAACACCTGGAACATCTTCCAGGACACAGGAAACCGTTCAAGGACCTGGAACCTTTGTGGTTCTCCTCTCGTGTGAGGACGTGGGTCGAGGTGTTGGCAGAATGTGTGTCTCTGTGTGGGGGGGGGGAGGCAGGACTTTTTATGTGCGTCACTACACACACACACACACACACACACACACACACACACACACACAAAGGATAATAACGTGTTGTTGTGATCAGTGACCTCTTTCTCTTTAATAAGGTGATTGATGAGCTATTATCTGTGTGTGTGTGTGTGTGTGTGTGTGTGTGTGTGTGTGTGTGTGTGTGTGTGAGTCTGTTTTATGTGCATGGTCGATGACGTTGGAGCTGAATGGGGGGCGGGGTTTGTCTGACTGGGACAAAGACGACGGGGGGTCATTAAACACACACACACACACACACACACACACACACACACACCTATCCTTTGGACCATGTGAACGTCTGTGGCCCCGCCCCCTTCCACAGGAAATAGTTGCCATCGACGACCCTGTCGCTGCGGCGACGGTTTACAAGGAGGTTGGACGACAGAGGTCAGAGGTCATGAGGAGAGAGAGAGTGTTCAGTACAGTAGGAATCCTGAGCTCTGATTGGCTGGAACATCAGGAAGATGATGGTCTGAGGTCAAGGTGCGTTCACCTGCAGGTAACCATAGCAACAGGCCGACGATGACTGATTCTGGAACCGCCTCAAGGACCAGCTGTACCTGGAGGCCCCGGGCCCCTGTGGTTTCTGCTGGTTCCTGGAACATCTTCCTCCTCAGCGACCTGTGGAACCTCGTCACGTTCTCTTCTTTCAAGAGACGTTTGATTTGTGAATGAACACTTTCTCTGGTTCTTTTGTTTTATTTTGAGAGAATCGTTGCACCTGATTGGTCGATATTTTTGCCTTTGGGCCTCACATGTACGTGTGTGAGTGGGTGAGACCGTCGTCGGGGGAGACAGCAGTAAGAATGTGTGACATCACAGCGCTCAGTCGTATTTAAGCGTGGTGTGTGCAGGTCGACCACAGACGCGTCCTCACACAGGACAGAAACCAAACTGATCACCTGACACCAATAATCAATTGCTTTTATTAGAGGGTTTTGATCGGGTCACATGACCGAGCGACGAACAGCAGGAACCTCTGGAATCTGTTGTGATTTTTCTTTTTTATCTGGATTTTTATCTTTAATCTGGATTTTTGTTGGAATATTTCTTCTCCTTCTTTCCGACTCAGTAAGTTCTGTTCATTCTGATCACAGATCAATAAAGTTTGGTTCTATTGAACTGGTTCAGAAACTGAACAGATTCAAATTAATCTGATATAATTCAATAATTAGAAAAATATCTAAATCTAATCTAGTTTTTAAAAATCAAATCTAATAATCTCATCTCATTTAATCTCATATTCAAAAATCTTACA
>NC_061505.1:412793-428534 GCF_022539355.2 Hippoglossus stenolepis | reverse complement strand
AAAAATGATCTGGTCAGGATCAAATTCAGCTGAGTACTGTTTAACCATGCGTCCCGAGGTTTGACCCCCTTGTTACCTGCGTCAGGGTTCAGCAGCCCCAGGTTGTCCCACTCTCTTCCCAGGATGTGGTAGAAGTCGGTGGTTTTGGCTGCAGCCTCCCAGTCTCCGTCCTGCAAACTCTCTCCGATGGCAATCTCGCAAACTGTTTTCAGTGTGGTCTTCACTGCCAGCGGAGGCGGCTCCAACGGTACCCGGACGCCTTTCTGGCAGCAGCCAGCGCCAGGCTGAGGCGGCCTGGAGCCAGAACGTCCAGCAGGGTGTGAACGCCAGAGTCCAGTGATTTAGCTGCCAGTAGGAACCTCCCAAGTCCCGCAGCTTCTGACTGACATAATCGTACCTCTTCTGGACGCCGTCTTGGTTCCCCATCAACTTGTTTCCATATTTACAGATCAACCAATCAGATTTGACCTGGACAGAGTGAAGAAATGTAGGATTAACACAGAGATGGGTAAGGACGGACAGGTAGAGACACAGGACAACAGGTGTACAGACCTGATGTGAGATGTGGTCCTGGTTCATGCGATGCAGGACTTCGCTGCAACTCTCCGACGCTCCGCCAGAAATTGGAAGGAGGCGGGATGCTGCAGCTTGGACCCTAATTCGCTTCCTTGGCGATCCACCCCGGGGTCAGAGGTCGCATTCTGATCCCCACTGGGTTCAGCAGTATCGGGCTGCTTGGACCCGGGTTCACAGGTCTGGTCTGCTGCAACTGTGTCCCCTTGGGGGTCAGACAGTGTGTCCTCCGTGGACCTGGAAGTCCTGTTGTCTCCTCGATCACAGACAGACTTTCCTGTATAGTCAGATGTCGTGTCCGACGTTGTCTCTGTGGTGGAGGTGGAGTCTTTGGAGGGGTTGGACGACAGCTTCTTGCGACAGGATGCCTGATGTTTCCAGAGATCAGAGCGAAGGAAGAAACCGAGGCAGAGCGGACATGGCAGGTAATTCCTCGCATCAACCTCCTCTGATGGCTGACGACACGGGATGATCTCACCACTGCCCTGTCTGATCACCTGAGGTGGCAGAGAGACAAGTACACAGACAGGTAAACAGACAGACAGGTACACAGAAAGATGGTTGTCGACAGGTGAACAAACCTCAATGTTGTGGAGGTAGTTGCCTCTGCAGCGTAGGTGGTCCAACAGCAGGTGGCGTTGTTTGGAGCCGGTCGGCAGCGTGCTGGCGGCCATCACCTCCGGTTCGTCTGTGTGCTTTCGCAGCAGGTGACGTGCGATCTTCACCTGCGGACGCCGACAGAACACACAATATTGTCGCTTCCCGCCACTCCACATTCTCTTCACCGTCACGCCCTCCTTCTTCTCCTCCTGACCTCGCCGCTTCTCCTTCTGACCACGTCTCTTCTCACCTGGGCCCCGCCTCTTGTCTGCAGGGCCCCACTTCTTCCCTCTCTGGCCCCGCCTCCCTAATGATACACCGGCTCGTCGACGGCGGCGGCTAGCGGGTTTCTTCAACTCTTCCTCAAGAGGGGAGGTTTGCTCAGACACGTGGTCCTCCGTGTTGTTGGCCATAGCAACGTCAGCTTTGACCTCCGTGATGACGGCGGTCTCCACGGTAACGGCAGACCTGATGATGAAATATACAAACAGCGTCTGTTGAAAAACATTCGAGTCACAGAGTTAAACCAAACTCAATTAAACCAGTTTAGTTTATCCAGCTTTGTACACAACAATGGACACACACATTTACACAGTAACACACACACACACACACACACAAGCTGCTGGATGAGGTAACAATGGACACACTGTGCGGAGGTCAGACAGCGGACGGAACATAGTCGGAGCAGGGTGTGTCCGATAATGGAAACCGATCCACTGTTAGCCAACATGCTAACAGGTGACGGTTGATGGGCTAACCACAACACCGGCGCTGTTAGCATTTGTTAGCATGTGAGGAGCGAAGAAACGAAGAGAAAAAATTCACATGTGAAACCGTGTAAACAGCGTCTTCTTCTTCTTCTGCTTCTTCTTCTGTTGCTGCTGCTTCTCCTCCTCGACCCCCCTCTTCTTCTTCTTCTTCTTTTGTTTTTTTTTGCTGGTTGGCAAACAACGATTTGGTGTATTACCGCCACCAGCTGGTGTGGAGTGTGGATCAAGATGTCTTAAAATATATATTCTATTGGGTTAAAATAAAAATTGTATTAAAAACAAACAAACAAACAAACAAACAAACTTCTTCTTCTTCTTCTTCTTCTTAGAGCAGACCTGGTGACCTCTAGCTGTCCCCGTCTTAAAGGGGACATAGCATGCCCATTTGACCACAAGTTGATATGGTTCCTTGGGGTCTTAATGAAATGTCTGTAACATACTTTGGTCAAAATACCACAAGGATCATATAAAACAGCTCCTTTTTACCCTGTATAAAACAGCCCTCCACAGAGCGACCTGTTTTGAGTGCCTGTTCCTTTAAATGCTAATGAGCCAGCTCCCCCTCCCCCTCTCCCCATGATTTTAAACGATATAAATTACATATTTTATATGATATAAATTATCAAATATGCATCCCATACTTTGTATTCCCCTTCTGTTGTCCTGGAGTTTAAATTTTCCCAATCACATAATTAAATGTCCCCCTCTGCCCCCACTACAAGCACACAAGCAGACAGACAGAGAGAAAAGGTGGGGGGGCTATGAAGACCATCATTTACCCCCGAACCCCGACATTCAACGGGTACAACAACAAGCGGAGAAAGCAGAATCGCGGGCTGACCTTATATATACAGTCTATGGGGCTGACCAGCGGAGAAATGCTCGTCCCGTGTGAACAGCCAGGCGGCTGCGCGCTGGAGAACGGCGCTGCGCTGCCTCGCTGCCTCCGGTGTAAACCCGGCGTAACGAGTGTGGGGGGACGGGGGGGATGAGGTGGGGGTGGGCCAAGACCATGTAGGGAGACTTCCAGTTCCTTGTTACGACACAATACACAGGAAGCTCATTCAAGTCACTCAAGCATGACGTTTCTGACTTAGAGGAACTATAACAAAACGCGCAAGTGTTTTTCCCCAGAGTTTTTGGGTTGGTAGACATGAGCCAGATACCCACATTAACCTGTAGAAGCACTAACAAAGTGGAATTTTCATAATATGTCCCCTTTAAAGTTAAAGTTAAAGTTAAAGTTTAGTTTAGTTTGGTTTATTCTAGCTCAGTTAGTTTATGATCTTTGATGCACCAGCTCATGTTTTCACTCATCATGTTTAAACGTTCAAATGTTTCTCATCCTCCGAGAACGCGCCTCACTTCAGGCGTGTGTCGTCACGAGCTGTGATTGGCTGAGAGGAAACATTGTCAGGCGCATGGTCAGTGGATGAGCGCGTGCAGCGTGTCTGTGAAGTTTGTTCAAACTGAATAAAGATTTAATTCAAGATTGTTTCAACCAATCAGGAAGTCAACCTGCTCATCTACCGACAGACAGGCCGAGAGACAGACTGGCACCGACATCAGGCAGAGACACCGGGACGTCGCAGCGCTCCAAGCCGGGCGAAGGAGAGCGACCGCCGGCATGAAGATCGAGTTCGCTCCGATGAACGTTCCGCTGCGGAGGAGGTTAGGAGGTTCTACAGTGGATGTTCTCCTTCCTGGCTCTAGGTACCTGTCTGTCCTGTCTGTCTGTCTGTCTGTACCTGTCTGTATTTGTCTGTCTGCCTGTATGTATCTGTTTGTCTGTTCTACAGTGGATGTTCTCCTTCCTAGCTCTGGGTACCTGTCTCTCTGTACTTGTCTGTCTGTACCTGTGTGTCTGTATCATTCTGTCTGTTCTACAGTGGATGTTCTCCTACCTGGCTCTGGGTACCTGTCTGTGTCTGTGTCTGTATCTGTATGTCTCACGGCCTGCCTCTCTGTCTCCTCCTCAGTCTTTCTCAGTCTCTCTCTCACTGTCTGTCTCTCTAACGACCTGTCTCTCCCTCAGCTCAGTGCTGTCTGGCAGTGTTTGTCTTGCTGGCTCTCTCTGATTGGTGGATGCTGGCCCTGCTGTATTCTGGTTGGCTGTGGTTGGACAGGGACACGCCCAGCAGTGGAGGTCGGAGGTCACGTTGGGTCAGGAGCTGGGTCGTGGGATTACTTCAGAGATTACTTTCCATTAACGGTCAGAGCTGATTGATCAATACTCCTGATGATCGTTCATTATGGATCATTGATTAATCATTACAGATTTTGATCATTTGTTATTGATAATTGAATATCCATTGTTGAACATTGATAAATCATTATTGAATTCTGATCATTGATCATTCATTATTAGTTATTTATTGGTTATTGATTTGTGTCTGCAGCTGATTAAAACAGTTGATCTGGATCCAAGGAAAAACTACATCTTTGGATTTCACCCACATGGTGAGAAACTCTGTCTTTCTGCCTGTCTGTCTGTCTCTCAGGTGTTGGGGTGGCTGTGTTGACCTGTCTGTCTCACAGCCTGTCTGTCTCTCAGGTGTTGTGGTGGCTGTGTTGACTCGTCTGTCTCACGGCCTGTCTGTCTCTCAGGTGTTGTGGTGGCTGTGTTGACCTGTCTGTCTCACGGCCTTTCTGTCTCTCAGGTGTTGTAGTGGCTGTGTTGACCTGTCTGTCTCACGGCCTGTCTGTCTCTCAGGTGTTGTGGTGGCTGTGTTGAACTGTCTGTCTCACGGCCTGCCTGTCTGTCTCTCAGGTGTTGTGGTGGCTGTGTTGAACTGTCTGTCTCACGGCCTTTCTGTCTCTCAGGTGTTGGGGTGGCTGTGTTGACCTGTCTGTCTCACAGCCTGTCTGTCTCTCAGGTGTTGTGGTGGCTGTGTTGACCTGTCTGTCTCACGGCCTGTCTGTCTCTCAGGTGTTGTGGTGGCTGTGTTGAACTGTCTGTCTCACGGCCTGCCTGTCTGTCTCTCAGGTGTTGTGGTGGCTGTGTTGAACTGTCTGTCTCACGGCCTTTCTGTCTCTCAGGTGTTGTGGTGGCTGTGTTGAACTGTCTGTCTCACGGCCTGCCTGTCTGTCTCTCAGGTGTTGGGGTGGCTGTGTTGACCTGTCTGTCTCACGGCCTGCCTGTCTCTCAGGTGTTGTGGTGGCTGTGTTGACCTGTCTGTCTCACGGCCTGTCTGTCTGTCTCTCAGGTGTTGGGGTGGCTGTGTTGACCTGTCTGTCTCACGGCCTGCCTGTCTCTCAGGTGTTGTGGTGGCTGTGTTGACCTGTCTGTCTCACGGCCTGTCTGTCTGTCTCTCAGGTGTTGGGGTGGCTGTGTTGACCTGTCTGTCTCACGGCCTGCCTGTCTCTCAGGTGTTGTGGTGGCTGTGTTGACCTGTCTGTCTCACGGCCTGCCTGTCTGTCTCTCAGGTGTTGTGGTGGCTGTGTTGACCTGTCTGTCTCACGGCCTGTCTGTCTCTCAGGTGTTGTGGTGGCTGTGTTGACCTGTCTGTCTCACGGCCTGTCTGTCTCTCAGGTGTTGGGGTGGCTGTGTTGACCTGTCTGTCTCACGGCCTGCCTGTCTGTCTCTCAGGTGTTGGGGTGGCTGTGTTGACCTGTCTGTCTCACGGCCTGCCTGTCTCTCAGGTGTTGTGGTGGCTGTGTTGACCTGTCTGTCTCACGGCCTGTCTGTCTGTCTCTCAGGTGTTGGGGTGGCTGTGTTGACCTGTCTGTCTCACGGCCTTTCTGTCTCTCAGGTGTTGTGGTGGCTGTGTTGACCTGTCTGTCTCACGGCCTGCCTGTCTGTCTCTCAGGTGTTGGGGTGGCTGTGTTGACCTGTCTGTCTCACGGCCTGCCTGTCTCTCAGGTGTTGTGGTGGCTGTGTTGACCTGTCTGTCTCACGGCCTGTCTGTCTGTCTCTCAGGTGTTGGGGTGGCTGTGTTGACCTGTCTGTCTCACGGCCTGCCTGTCTCTCAGGTGTTGTGGTGGCTGTGTTGACCTGTCTGTCTCACGGCCTGCCTGTCTGTCTCTCAGGTGTTGTGGTGGCTGTGTTGACCTGTCTGTCTCACGGCCTGTCTGTCTCTCAGGTGTTGTGGTGGCTGTGTTGACCTGTCTGTCTCACGGCCTGTCTGTCTCTCAGGTGTTGGGGTGGCTGTGTTGACCTGTCTGTCTCACGGCCTGCCTGTCTGTCTCTCAGGTGTTGGGGTGGCTGTGTTGACCTGTCTGTCTCACGGCCTGTCTGTCTCTCAGGTGTTGTGGTGGCTGTGTTGACCTGTCTGTCTCACGGCCTGTCTGTCTCTCAGGTGTTGGGGTGGCTGTGTTGACCTGTCTGTCTCACGGCCTGCCTGTCTGTCTCTCAGGTGTTGGGGTGGCTGTGTTGACCTGTCTGTCTCACGGCCTGCCTGTCTCTCAGGTGTTGTGGTGGCTGTGTTGACCTGTCTGTCTCACGGCCTGTCTGTCTCTCAGGTGTTGTGGTGGCTGTGTTGACCTGTCTGTCTCACGGCCTGCCTGTCTGTCTCTCAGGTGTTGGGGTGGCTGTGTTGACCTGTCTGTCTCACGGCCTGCCTGTCTCTCAGGTGTTGTGGTGGCTGTGTTGACCTGTCTGTCTCACGGCCTGTCTGTCTCTCAGGTGTTGTGGTGGCTGTGTTGACCTGTCTGTCTGACGGCCTGTCTGTCTGTCTCTCAGGTGTTGGGGTGGCTGTGTTGACCTGTCTGTCTCACGGCCTGCCTGTCTGTCTCTCAGGTGTTGTGGTGGCTGTGTTGACCTGTCTGTCTCACGGCCTGCCTGTCTGTCTCTCAGGTGTTGTGGTGGCTGTGTTGACCTGTCTGTCTGCCTGTCTGCCTGCCTGTCTGCCTGTCTGCCTGTCTGTCTGCCTGCCTGCCTGTCTGCCTGTCTGCCTGTCTGTCTGCCTGCCTGTCTGCCTGTCTGCCTGTCTGTCTGCCTGTCTGTCTGCCTGCCTGCCTGTCTGCCTGCCTGCCTGTCTATCTGCCTGCCTGTCTGCCTGCCTGTCTGCCTGTCTGCCTGTCTGTCTGCCTGTCTGTCTGTCTGTCTGTCTGCCTGCCTGCCTGCCTGCCTGTCTGCCTGTCTGTCTGCCTGTCTGCCTGTCTGTCTGTCTGCCTGTCTGCCTGTCTATCTGTCTATCTGTCTGCCTGCCTGTCTGCCTGTCTGCCTGCCTGCCTGTCTGTCTGTCTGCCTGTCTGCCTGCCTGCCTGTCTGTCTGCCTGCCTGTCTGTCTGTCTGCCTGTCTGCCTGCCTGCCTGTCTGTCTGCCTGTCTGCCTGTCTGTCTGCCTGCCTGTCTGTCTGTCTGTCTGTCTGCCTGCCTGTCTGTCTGCCTGCCTGTCTGTCTGTCTGTCTGCCTGTCTGCCTGCCTGTCTGTCTGTCTGCCTGCCTGCCTGTCTATCTGTCTGCCTGCCTGTCTGCCTGTCTGACTGTCTGACTTGATCATCTCGATGTGATTAAACAAAAACTGTTGATGTTATGAAACTTGTATTTAGAGTAAACGTCACATGTGTCATCAGAGCGTCTGACTTTCTCAATCAGCTGATCTGAGTAAACACTGTGTGACAGGTCGGTGCAGGAGGAGGCAGAGAGGTGCTCTCTGATTGGCTGACCCCCCCGGATCATGGGGTTCATTTGAGTTGCAGCTGCAGCGATCGATGAGTTTGATCATTAATCTTGAAGCGATCAGTCGGTATCACAGGGACTCAGACACTTTCTGTCTTCTTTTTTCTCCTAAGAGTGAGAGCTCTGCTTTCTCTCTGATCTTCAATGCTGATTTATTCTGTGACAGCTCAGGTTTAACCAATACACAGTTTATATATTATATACATATATTTATATTATATCTAAATAAATGTAGAGTCTGATTTCAGAAAGTGAGGCCAGCAGGGGGCGACTCCAGCAGGGGGCGAGTCTATAGAAAGTGACTTCTCACTTTATAACGTCAGTAAACATTCAGGAGTTCATGTCTCAGTCTCTAGTTTCAAGTCTTCTTCAAACAGCTGATGTTCATTCAGATAAAGAATCCTTCAGGTTCCAATCTGAGGACGCTGCAGGTCAGAGTTCAACTCTTTATATTATATATATATATATATATATATATATATATATATATATATATATATATATATATATATATATATATATATAAAAGAAGTTACCACACAGTCTGTTGGTCTGTTATGCCTGGTTGTTGTGATGCTAACATTATCATTATGGGATTATCACTTTGTAGTTCTGTGTCCAAAGAACCAGCTGCAGAGCATCATGGGATTTGCAGTTCCTCTGTTTCATGCCAGAGGAGTTTTCCAGTACAGCCTCGGCCTGATGCCGTACAGGAAGTCCATCCACACCGTAGGTACGTTTGTAGGTCCATGTTGTAGTGTTAGCACCAGTTAGCATCAGTTAGCACCAGTTAGCACCAGTTAGCACCAGTTGGAGTCTGAGTTGTTTCTTGTTCTGGTTCCACTACATCTCTCTCTCTCTCTCTCGCTCTGATTTCAGTGGGAAAACCGATCTCGGTCGCCCAGACTCCTTGTCCCAGCAGCGAGGACATCGAGAGTCTTCATCAAGTTTATCTGACGTGTCTCAAAGACCTGTTCGAGCAAAACAAACACACCTACGGCTTCAACGACGACCAGCACCTCACATTCAAATGACCTTCACATGACACGTGTGTCACATGTAATCACCTGCACGTGACCTGTCAATAAACAGCTGACCACAGTGGCCTTGATTTTAATTGGGAATGCTAACACAATGCTAACAGTGCTAGCAGAGTTTTCATGGTGCAATGTCTGTGTTTACATATCATTACATTATATATAATTTTCGCTGACGCCTTTATCAAAAGAGCTTCAAAAAGACAAACTACAAAGTGCAACTAAACTTAAATTATTATTTTTAAATGTAAACAACAGTTGATGATGGTTATTAGATCATCATCTTCTTAAGGTAACACACAGGTGTCTGCTGTGACATCACAGTGACGAGAGACGAGCCAGAGAAGAGCAACTTAACTTAAAATGGCCCTCGATAGAGAAAAGGTTCCCCACTCCTGCTTTAGAACATGTAAAACCTTTAGAACCTTTAGAACCTTTAGAACATGTAGGCCCAATCCCATTTCACCCCTTAGCCCTTCTTCATTTTGCGCGTTCATGTGTAGGGGTGGGCTGTCCCAATACCTGTTGGGACGAAGGGGTGGGGCCGAGGGGGGGGGGGCTGTGTACCCCTCCAAACGGAGATTTTTCAGACCCACACTTCAAACCTAGGGGTACCCAGAATGCCTTGCGAATCACCAGCAAGCTGGGAGAGAGACCCACAAATGTAATATTTTCTCCATTAATAAAGATTTTAAAATTACGATAATGATTGTAATATCTTAGTTTAATATCATTTCAATGTATTATTGTCACTTTTTTCACCACAACCTTAAAAAAAAGATAGGATAGGGGATTATCACCCTAACCCTTTTTTGCGTGATAATCCCGTATTTTATTTAAAATCTCAACAATGTTATTACAATGACATCCCCGGTAAAACTGTCTCGTCTGTTTACATCGACGACTACTGATTACGTGTCTGGTTTTCGGCTTCTTGAAGTGCTGTCCCAATTCGTAGGGGAAGGTTTCAACCACTACCGCTTGTGACTCCGTTTCAAGGGGCAAGATGACACTCGAAAACAAGGGGTAGGGGTGAAATGGGATTGGGCCTGTAGAAGCTTAAAAACATTTAGAACCTTAAAAACATTTAGAACCTGTAAAACTTTGAGAATCTTTACAATCCTATAACCCAAACTCAACAGACCAACATCTTAACCGGCTTTATAGAACTGTTTAACACAGTTACTGAACCAGGGTTTGTTAACCCGCCTTTCCTCGGTCACCTGAGTTTAAACCTAGTATGTTGAACCAGCTCCGTAGTTCAGGGTCTGTTCTACGAAGCTGGTTCAACATATTCAGGATATCTGTCCGTTTTGATGAATCAAACAAACGTTGAACATAACCTAACCATCACACTCAGGCTAAGTGGTCACATGATGCTGGTTATCAACTTGCTAAATTAGCTTAGGTTTTCTTCATCAAGATCTGTGCGTGTGCACACGAAAGGGGCGGGGTTTACTGCATATGACCAATCACAGACATTGACAGTTTGACTGACAGCAGAGCCTCATATTTCTCGAGGATATTGTATAATAAAAATCAGAGGAAAACAAACATCCAGAATAAAAGAAACAGTTACAGCTGCTAAGTGCAGGAAGAACAGCTGGTAAAACATATGGGATTGTGTCATTGTGTAATTTATACCGCCCCCTGGTGACATTTGGTAAAAATATCATGTGACCACGATATGATAAAGTGTGTGAATGAGATAAATAACTCAGTAACCTGTTGTTTACTAACAAGACGAGGGTTAGTGTGTCAAGTGAAGTGAAGAGGCCTCTTGATGAGAAACGTTAGAATCCCATGATGTGGACACACACTGACTCCGAGGACACACTGTGGTGGAAGCATTTGACATCACTCAATAAAAACACATTGACATATTTTCAGGAAGCTGCCTGAGAGCATTTTGTGTTTTGGTGACAGGATGAGTCAGAGAGATTGAGATGTTCTGGGTGAGTTAGAGATCAACTGAACCAACCAGACGTTGATTTAAACTTCCCTTATCCTTCCCTTTAAGGAGAGTGTGCACCACACAACAGTGTAGAGTCACTGTGGTGAGTGTTCGAGTCCCAGAGGGGGGGGGGGCGGTCACAAGGTAAATCTGGAAACTATCTGTCCCCCAAATAAATATGTATTTCACAGATCACAGCTCCACAGATCCTCTAAGAACATGATGTCATGGTTCAAAGGAAGGCATTGGTCAGTGGGCGGAGCTTTATACTGTTTGATCTCTTATCTCCAACTTAATCTGGAGCAGATTAGCTGTTCAGCGTAAATTACCATGGTGATTTACCCTGATAACAAGGGAACGAGCTTCGTAAAACTGAAAACTATGAATTAAACCTGAAGTTAATCTGATAACCGCAAATCCTGCTTCATAGTACAGAGCTCTGGCCTCTGTTATCGTTGTCGTTGTTGTTGTTGTTATTTTTGCCTTTGTTTATCAGTGGTTTTTGTTGTTTGTTATTGTTTGTTGATGTTTGTAAAACAGAATCATGTCAGAACATTTTGTTCACACACACACGCACACAATCCACAATCGACTGATTGCCACAGCAATGTGTGTGTGTGTGTGCGAACACTGGAACCATTCATTCAGAGCCTCTTCTTTAAGTGAAACTGTTTAGAATAATAACGTTTTTAAAATAAAGTTCAGTTAAAACTTTCTAAACTTTTTTTAATTGTCTTGTTCGTCTCTGTGAAATGAAAAATTGTCTTTTTTTAACATAGAAAACTTTGACACAGCACTGAGCACTAATTCAATCTTACACTAACACTCCTGTGCTTTTATATTTTATCACTTTCCTTCTTTTAATTAAATCTTACACTCTGATATCGAGCGTCAGTTCGCTTCTTATTCAAGAGAAGATGACATCATTGATTGATCTTAAATTATGTGAAATCTAAAATGACCTCAGTTTGGAGGTTTTCCAGAAAAATGATTTGTGTGTGTGAATGAATGAAGCTCTGTTTGTGTGTGGGCAGAACCGCCACATTCCTATTGGCTACGACAGTGAGTGGGCAGGAGCTGGAATGAGACAGCAGCCAATCAGAGTGTGTGTGTGTGTGTGTGTGTGTGGGAGAGAGAGGAGAGGTCCACATGAAAACCTGATGTCTCTCACTCGTCTACAGAGACAGCCAATCATGGATCATCTCAACTTTTACTTCTAAATTAACTTTCTGTTAACAAAGGACAACTGGTCTTGGATTTTTGGACATTTTGTGGTTTGATTGGATATTTAAATTTTCTTCTGAGTTGTCATTGGTCGGGATGTTCTTGCAATGTCTGACGTCTGATTAGAGGATCCTGTCTGACGGTGGACTGTGATTGGCTGAAGATGTTTGGTCGTGCTAAGTCGTCTTCTCCCGTCTCTGACCTGGGAGCGCATCCTCGTTCGCATCGTCGACCTCCGTCGACCCCGCCCCTCCCTGTTAGGACTCTGCAGCTTGTTGCTAAGCGACCAGAGACACCTGTTGTTTTACGAGATCGTAGAAAGATCCGATGTCAGGGGTCAGGGGTCAGAGAGTCCTGGCCGGGTACCAAGCCAACCCCACCCTCAGCTCAACCAATCACTGAGGTACAGCCCAGAGGCTGCAACCAATCGCATCACATGACCCTGCCATCTGCCCCGCCTCCTCGTCCTCATTGGTCAATCTCTAATAAAGCTCCTCCCAATGGGCAGGGTTCAGAAGCCACCATGATGTCACTGCTGCTGTTCTGCCACAGGTAACCATGGCAACCCAGCAAAGAGGGCGGGGCTGACACAGAGCATCGTCATTAAAATCTGATCACACGTTTGATTCAATTATTGATCAGAGCTAAAATAATTCTAATTAGCACATTTCAATTTTCGAAAACATTTCCTTGAGAACTTCGTCAGTTTAACGTCATGATTCACTACATATATTAGATAAATGGTATATACATAATTATAATAGATCATTTTATCTGTAGCAACGTCGTCAACAGCTGAAACTCAAATCAAAGAAAGTTGAATGAAATATTTCACATTTAATTCTCCATCTATCTCTCACCTGTCTGTCTCTTCTGTCTGTCTCACCTGTCTACCTCACCTGTCTGTCTCACCTGTCTACCTCTCACCTGTCTGTCTCACCTGTCTGTCTCACCTGTCTACCTCTCACCTGTCTGTCTCACCTGTCTGTCTCACCTGTCTGTCTCACCTGTCTGTCTCACCTGTCTGTCTCTTCTGTCTGTCTCACCTGTCTACCTCACCTGTCTGTCTCACCTGTCTACCTCTCACCTGTCTGTCTCACCTGTCTGTCTCACCTGTCTACCTCTCACCTGTCTGTCTCACCTGTCTGTCTCACCTGTCTGTCTCACCTGTCTGTCTCACCTGTCTACCTCTCACCTGTCTGTCTCACCTGTCTGTCTCACCTGTCTGTCTCACCTGTCTACCTCACCTGTCTGTCTCACCTGTCTACCTCTCCCCTGTCTGTCTCACCTGTCTGTCTCACCTGTCTGTCTCACCTGTCTGTCTCACCTGTCTACCTCTCACCTGTCTGTCTCACCTGTCTGTCTCACCTGTCTGTCTCTTCAGTTCTTCCTGTAACAGGCTGGTTGCCATCGACAGTAAAGTTGAACGAGCCATGGTGAGTTGGAATCAACTGCAATGCAACTATTTGTTTGTGTATTTGTTTATTTGTCTGTGTGTGTCTGTGTGTGTGTGCGTGTGTGTGTGTGTGTGTGTGTGTGTGTGTAGGACCTGGTGAAGACTCACCTGATGGTGACAGTGAGGGAGGAGGTGAAGCTTCTGAGAGAAGAAATCACAGAACTGCAGAAGAAGAACAAGGAGCTGGAGAGAGAGAATCACAACCTGAGAACACACAACTACACACATTCTGAGACACAACTACACACTGACACACAACTACACACTGACACACAACTACACACACACTGACACTCTCATCATTTACTCATTGACTATGAACTGCTCACCTTTGCGTGTTGCCGTGGTAACAAGTTTAATAGACTGATGATTATATTAATGAATGGTGGTAACCGTGACAACTGGAGATGTTCTGTGTGATGAAGATGAAGAGTAGAATCCAATAAATTAATAATTAACCAACGTTTGAGTTAGAATGATGATGATGGTGATGATGATGATGATGATGATTATGGTGATGATGAAGATGATGAAGAAGACGATAATGATGATGAAGATGATGATGATGGTGACATACCCCTCCCACCCTGGTGATGGACTGTTAGAGCCCCTCCCCTGGTGTTTATGGTATTTTTACATGTTTAAAATTGTATATTTATACTTATATATCCTTGTATGTGTAAATCTGCTTGACGATAAAACCTTATTCTGATTCTAATATACTGCAATAAAAAAAACTGATGAGAGAATACACTTAAATCCTTAATCCAACAGCGCCTCCCACACACACACACACACAAATAAAGTCTGAAAAACAAAAGAGGATTAACATGATGTGGTATTAAGGATGTTTTTTGTATCCTGCCCTCTGATTGGCTGGCAGAGGTGACACTAGTGATAACCATGGCAACAGCAGTGATGCCGATGACGACAAGACGTCTGTCCATGAGCTGTCCTCACCAAGACGACAAGACGCCTGTCCATGAGCTGTCCTCACCATGACGACAAGACGCCTGTCCATGCGCTGTCCTCACCAAGACGACAAGAAGTCTGTCCATGAGCTGTCCTCACCATGACGACAAGACGTCTGTCCATGAGCTGTCCTCACCAAGACGACAGACGCGTCTGTCCAAGAGCTGTCCTCACCATGACGACAAGACGTCTGTCCATGAGCTGTCCTCACCATGACGACAAGACGTCTGTCCATGAGCTGTCCTCACCAAGACGACAAGACGCCTGTCCATGAGCTGTCCTCACCATGGCGACAAGACGTCTGTCCATCAGCTGTCCTCACCAAGACGACAAGACGTCTGTCCAAGAGCTGTCCTCACCAAGACGACAAGACGCCTGTCCATGAGCTGTCCTCACCAAGACGACAAGACGTCTGTCCATGAGCTGTCCTCACCAAGAGGACAAGACGTCTGTCCATGAGCTGTCCTCACCAAGACGACAAGACGTCTGTCCATGAGCTGTCCTCACCAAGACGACAAGACGTCTGTCCATGAGCTGTCCTCACCATGACGACAAGACGTCTGTCCATGAGCTGTCCTCACCAAGACTACAAGACGTCTGTCCATGAGCTGTCCTCACCAAGAGGACAAGACGTCTGTCCATGAGCTGTCCTCACCAAGAGGACAAGACGTCTGTCCATGAGCTGTCCTCACCAAGACGACAAGACGTCTGTCCATGAGCTGTCCTCACCATGACGACAAGACGTCTGTCCATGAGCTGTCCTCACCAAGACTACAAGACGTCTGTCCATGAGCTGTCCTCACCATGGCGACAAGACGTCTGTCCATCAGCTGTCCTCACCAAGACGACAAGACGCTGTCCATGAGCTGTCCTCACCAAGCGACAAGACGCCTGTCCATGAGCTGTCCTCACCAAGAGGACAAGACGCTGTCCATGAGCTGTCCTCACCAAGACGACAAGACGCCTGTCCATGAGCTGTCCTCACCAAGAGGACAAGACGCCTGTCCATGAGCTGTCCTCACCTAGACGACAAGACGTCTGTCCATGAGCTGTCCTCACCATGGCGACAAGACGTCTGTCCATGAGCTGTCCTCACCATGGCGACAAGACGTCTGTCCATCAGCTGTCCTCACCAAGACGACAAGACGTCTGTCCATGAGCTGTCCTCACCAAGACGACAAGACGTCTGTCCATGAGCTGTCTCACCAAGAGGACAAGACGCCTGTCCATGAGCTGTCCTCACCAAGACGACAAGACGTCTGTCCATGAGCTGTCCTCACCAAGAGGACAAGACGCCTGTCCATGAGCTGTCCTCACCTAGACGACAAGACGTCTGTCCATGAGCTGTCCTCACCATGGCGACAAGACGTCTGTCCATGAGCTGTCCTCACCATGGCGACAAGACGCCTGTCCATCAGCTGTCCTCACCAAGACGCCTGTCCATGAGCTGTCCTCACCAAGACGACAAGACGTCTGTCCATGAGCTGTCCTCACCAAGAGGACAAGACGTCTGTCCATGAGCTGTCCTCAC
>NC_061505.1:402793-407793 GCF_022539355.2 Hippoglossus stenolepis | reverse complement strand
AATCCAGAAAACAAATCAAAATGTTCCATTACAACACACACACACTATAAAACCTTCTCTGTGTGCAGGATTTGCCATTGGGATGCCCGTCTGCGAGTTCGAGATGATGAAGGACCCGGAGATTCAGGACTTCCGGCGCTCCATACTGAGCGTGTGCCGAGAGGCCATGGAGGAGCGGGAGGGGGGCGGGGCCCACAGCCAGGCACTCTATGTTTATCCTCCCAACGTGGAGTCCAGCCCACAACTCCCACAGCACATTTACAGCAAACTGGACAAAGGTACTCAACTGGGATGGAAACTGTGACCTCACTCAGGCTGAGTCCTAATCAGGTGCTGCGTCCTTCAGAGGACGCTTCCTGGGCAAGTAGACCACGAATACTGACCTGAAATGAGGGCTTCAGAGGACTTCCTGTTTGCGTCACTAGCTCTCGCTCCTCCGTCGTAAACTACTTTGAGTGACTGCACTTACTTCAGCTCTGCTTCATTACCGATGCAATGCATCCTGGGATAGGTGGGTCTGAAGGGGATTCACCCGTTCCATCCTCTGTTGCTCGGGAATGAAAGGACACATTTGAAGGAGTCTTTGAAATGGGACAGTCTATGCTGTGACATAATTGGTCTTTAAATGCAACCTCTGAAGTGGGCGGAGCCTGAAGTGAGATACAGCTTCATGTACAGAGCTGCTCACACGTAAATGGTCACATGGTTAAATTTAACCTCTAACCCAAACATGTCGAATGCTAATCCATCTCAACACAACCCATCTAACCCTGTCTCACTTTCTCTGTACCTGTCTTTCTGTACCTGTCTCACTCTCCAGGGAGGCTGATTGTTACCATATGGGTGATTGTGTCTCCTTCCAACTCCAAACAGAAATACACCCTGAAGGTAAAACCTGTGGTTGTTTCATGTCCTGTGACGTGTGGATATGATATAATATATATCATATATAAATATAGATATATATTTATTTATATATCATCATATATATAATATGTGAATGTGTTTACAGGTGAGTCACGACAGTTTACCTGAGCAGCTGATCGCTGAGTCCATCAGGAAGAAAAGTCGCTCTATGCATCTTTCACCTCAACAGCTCCGCCTCTGTGTCCAGGAATACCAGGGCCAGTACATCCTGAAGGTACACCTGTCTGTCTGTCTGTCTGTCTGTCTGTCTGTCTGTCTGTCTGTGTGCCTCACAACCTGTCTGTCTTCCTCAGGTGTGTGGCTGTGATGAGTACCTGTTGGAGACGTTTCCTCTCAGTCAGTACAAGGTAACCTCATTCTGAAACTGATGATGAACCTGTCTCACTGTGCCCACCTGTCTCCACCTGTCTCCACCTGTCTCCACCTGTCTCACTGTGTCCACCTGTCTCACTGTGCCTACCTGTCTCACTCTGCCCACCTGTCTCACTGTGCCTACCTGTCCCTCTGTGCCCACCTGTCCCTCTGTGCCAACCTGTCTCACTTTGCCCACCTGTCTCACTGTGTCCACATGTCTCCACCTGCCTCACTGTGCCCACTTGTCTCACTGTGTCCACCTGTCTCCACTTGTCTCACTGTGCCTACCTGTCCCTCTGTGCCCACCTGTCTCACTCTGCCCACTTGTCTCACTGTGCCTACCTGTCCCTCTGTGCCCACCTGTCTCACTTTGCCCACCTGTCTCACTGTGTCCACATGTCTCCACCTGCCTCACTGTGCCCACCTGTCTCCACTAGTGTCACTGTGTCCACCTGTCCCTCTGTGCCCACCTGTCTCACTCTGCCCACCTGTCTCACTGTGCCTACCTGTCCCTCTGTGCCCACCTGTCCCTCTGTGCCAACCTGTCTCACTTTGCCCACTTGTCTCACTGTGTCCACATGTCTCCACCTGCCTCACTGTGCCCACCTGTCTCCACTTGTCTCACTGTGCCTACCTGTCTCACTGTATCCACCTGTCTCCACCTGTCTCACTGTCTCCACTAGTGTCACTGTGCCCACCTGTCTCACTGTGTCCACATGTCTCCACCTGCCTCACTGTGCCCACCTGTCTCCACCTGTCTCACTGTGCCCACCTGTCTCACTGTGCCCACCTGTCTCACTGTGCCCACCTGTCTCCACTAGTGTCACTGTGCCCACCTGTCTCACTGTGTCCACCTGTCTTCACCTGCCTCACTGTGTCCACCTGTCCCTCTGTGCCCACCTGTCTCACTCTGCCCACCTGTCTCACTGTGCCTACCTGTCCCTCTGTGCCCACCTGTCCCTCTGTGCCAACCTGTCTCACTTTGCCCACTTGTCTCACTGTGTCCACATGTCTCCACCTGCCTCACTGTGCCCACCTGTCTCCACTTGTCTCACTGTGCCGACCTGTCTCACTGTGTCCACCTGTCTCACTGTATCCACCTGTCTCCACCTGTCTCACTGTCTCCACTAGTGTCACTGTGCCCACCTGTCTCACTGTGTCCACCTGTCTTCACCTGTCTCACTGTGTCCACATGTCTCCACCTGCCTCACTGTGCCCACCTGTCTCCACTTGTCTCACTGTGCCTACCTGTCTCACTGTATCCACCTGTCTCCACCTGTCTCACTGTCTCCACTAGTGTCACTGTGCCCACCTGTCTTCACCTGTCTCACTGTGCCCACCTGTCTGTCTGCAGTATATCCGGTCCTGTATCACGGTGGGTCGTCTCCCTCACCTGATGCTCGTCTCTAAAGACAGCCTCTACTCTCAGTTACCTGCCTCTGGCTTCGTCACACCTTCCTACAGGTAACAGCCAATCAGCATCTGTGACACACGTATCACAGCCAATCAGGAGATTGTGCAGGTAACTCTCACACAGGTGGAGATTTTTGTTGTTTTTGTTTCAGTCGTCGGACTCCTCAGCCGTCCCCCTGTCCAGGAGGGGGCGATGGTTCTCCTCCTCGCTCTCTGTGGGCCTTCAACACTCTGCTGAGGGTCCGGCTGCTCTGTGCCACCTACGTCAACGTCAACATCCGCGACATCGACAAGGTCGGAGACTGGAACTCGTCATGGAAGACAAAAACAAAAACAAACAAACAGAGTTAATGAAGTACACACACCTTATCTGTGTGTGTGTGTGTGTGTGTGTGTGTGTGTGTGTGTGTGTGTGTGTGTGTGTGTGTGTGTGTGTGTGTGTGTGTGTGTGTGTGTGTGTAGATCTATGTCCGGACGGGTATATATCACGGTGGTGAACCGCTCTGTGACAACGTCAACACACAGAGAGTTCCGTGCTCCAACCCCAGGTAACGCTTTATATACACTCTGAATATATACACACTGAATATACACACTAAATATACACATTTTGAATAAATACACTCTGAATATATCCACACTGAGTATACACACTAAATATACACATTTTGAATATATACACTCTGAATATATACACACTGAGTATACACATGAAATATACATATTTTGAATATATACACTCTGAATATATACACACTGAATATATACACACTCTGAATATATACATTGACTATACACACTGAATATACACACTAAATATACACTCTGAATATACACACTAAATATACACACTGGATATACAAACTGAATATACACACTAAATATACACATTTTGAATATTTACACTCTGAATATATACACACTTAATATACACACTAAATATACACATTTTGAATATATACAATCTGAATATATACACACTAAGTATACACACTAAATATACACATTTTGAATATATACACTCTGAATATATACACTGAATATATACACACTGAATATATACATACTGAATATACACACTGAATATATACATACTGAATATACACACTGAATATATACACTGTGAATATATACATACTCTGAATATATACATACTGAATATACACACTTTGAATATATACACACTGAGTATTTACACACTCTGAATATTTACACTCTGAATATATACACACTGAGTATTCACAAACTCTGAATATATACACTGAATATAAACACACTCTGAATATATACATCCTGTATATACACACTCTGAATATATACACACTGTGAATATATGCACTGAGTATTTACACACTCCAAATATATACAAACACTGAATATATACACCCAATGACCAGCACTACCTCTCTTTATAGAACTGTCTCTCCCTCTCTACCTGTCTGTCTGTCTGCAGGTGGAATGAGTGGCTGACCTACGACATCTACCTGGCTGACTTACCGCGCTGTGCCCGACTCTGCCTGTCGATCTGCTCTGTGAAGGGAAGGAAAGGAGCTAAGGAGGTGAGGCAGGAAGGAGGTGGAGATCCGTCTCACCCTGAAAGAAGAAGACAGATCTAATGTGTTTTATAAACAAAGTAACTTGTCTCCCTTCCACCTGTCTGTGTGTCTTTCAGGAACATTGTCCTCTGGCCTGGGGGAACGTGAACCTGTTTGACTATAAGGATGTTCTGGTTTCGGGTAAAGTGGCTCTGAGTCTCTGGCCTGTTCCTCACGGCCTCGAGGATCTACTTAATCCCATCGGAGTTGCTGGTTCAAATCCCAACAAAGTACACAAGACCTCTGTCTGTTTGTCTGTCCACAATGATGATGACTGATTGATTTGATTGGTTACTGACATTCTTGTTCTCTGTAGGAGACGCCCTGTGTTGAACTCGAGTTCTCTTGGTTCAACCAGATGGTCGTTTTTCCTGATGAGCAGCAGATTGAAGAACACGCCAACTGGACCATCAGCCGAGAGCTGGGCTATAACTACTGCCACGGACTGGTAATATATACATAAACATATATAACTACTGCCACGGACTGGTAATATATACATAAACATATATAACTACTGCCACGGACTGGTAATATATACATAAACATTAGGGATGCACCGATATGGAAATTCTTGGCCGATACCGATATTTAAAACAACAATCTAGCCGATAGCCGATACCGATATTTGTTTATTACTTGAATAATATGAAAAACAGAAAAAGTGACAAGTGTAATTTTAGATGCCATGGATGGACATAGACACCTATT
>NC_061505.1:390911-402297 GCF_022539355.2 Hippoglossus stenolepis | reverse complement strand
GTCTTGTAATGGCAGATTTTGCATTTGTGTAATGTTTAATAGAAGAACAGATATGTATTTAGAAGAAGTAGATAACAAATGTGTTTTGTGTGACTTAACTACGGGAAGTTGCAGAAGGAAGTGTTTATGACCCTCACATGTGTGTCTTAGCAAATGCTTCACTGCAGGGTGTTACTTAGTGTGTCTGATAGAGATGGGTGAGGGGAACTCTGCATTGTATACAGGACTGGGATCTTTTGATGTTGTATATGAAGATAGAGGATCTCGGAGACAGATTGTCTCACACCAGAGAGGCACACCAGGGGTCTGGGACGGAGATCTGAGACAGGAACTCTGCCCAACCTGGTCAGACATCAAGAGGCTGAAGAATACCTTTTGGCTCCTCGCAAGGAGGGGCTTCTGATTGTATAAGTGAAGTGATTCTCATTCTATACACGTCACACTAGGTGGCTGTGTGGGGTGAGCCCACCTGCAGGTGTTTTAGTTGAACTTTCCGAGAGACAATGTTATGTGTGTATTATTATACAATAGAGTATCATTATTAAACAGAAACTGCCACCACAATTTTGGCGTTGTCGGCAGGATCACTCGTGTGAGCAGACACTCTGGATCTCAACGCTGAGGAAAGTCTGGGACTCATACCTCAACAAAATGAGGGCCGAATGCTTGAGAGCCAGGAGTGCACTCACTGAGGTGATCCAACGGACCTGGTTTGGAAAACAAGCATTGTCTCTCGGGTAAGTAAAATTAAAATGTTATGACCTTTAGGAAAAGGTCCACAGATGTTATGACCTTTAGGAAAAGATCCAGGAAAAAGAGATTCAATCATTCATTGTATTGAGGGACAGACGTGTCTGCATGGCTAGGTTTTGGAAATCGGTGTAGGATCCATGAAGCTTTGTTTCGATCTTTAGGAAAAGGTCAAAAATATTATAAATAAGATTGGGCTCTGATGTCGGGCTCATGACTAGTAGTTATTATTAATATATAGTAATATTATTATTATTTTGCAATAGAGGTGTAGCTGGGACAGAAGGACCAAGGCCAGGTCCGGATCGTCTCAGTACAGCAATCTGTTGAAAATCTGATAATTCCAGTACATTTTATACCTGCATGCGAGGTGCTAAAGAGAAGTGTGGATATGAGATTTCTCTAAGGCATTATATCAGGCAGAGTATTTAAAATGTATTAAGGAATCAAAAACTTAGGAACAATAATTGAGAAATTTGCCAAGTGATCAGGAATTACAAGAGGTAATTACAATTGACAACATTATATCGGAGATGGGTTTTATTGTTCCTTACAAAAGCATTTTTTGGAGGTTGTTTGAAGGTTAAAAGCATTTTGGTGTTGGTTGAAGGTTTAAGGTTACTAACACTAAAACACTAATAAACTAAAACTTAACAAATTTTGTTGATGATATGTGTGACTGTGAAAGAAGAAACATGTAGAATTTGATGAAACTAAACTGAGTATTTAAGCTGAGGATTTTAGCTGAGAAAGCAGAGGAGAAAAGAAAAAGAGGAATCTGAGAATCCTCGAACTGGAGAAAAAAGGTGAGTATATGTTTAAATATATTTGGGGTATAATTGGTTTTTTTTAAAGGCTAATAGTAAAAGGAAAAATAAACAACCTCATAACAAATCTTAAAATAAATTTTTAAGAGATAGAAACGAATTGGTTTAAAAATTAAATTAAGAGACTTTTAAGTTCTTTTCCCATATAAGCAGAACTTTATTTTCCAAATTTCGTATTCTGCTGAACAAACCAGAGTTTAAATTTATAAAATAAGAGTCGGGTTCACAATTGCTGAGACAACCTATTTGAGAAAATAGGTTTAAAAATAGAGAGGATGACTTTTCCGAGCATGGGAAGTTTGAGTTTAAATTATCTTTGGTAATTCAAAACTAAACTGCGTGTGAAAAGAGAGAAAGAATAAGAACGAAGTAGAGAGGACAAAGAAAAAGGAAAAATGAAAGTAGGGATATTTGTGCTGGATTGAAGAGTGTATGGATGTTGTTTAACTGAAGTGAATATGCGGGAACTGAAATAATCTCCAGTCTCAGTGTCTCCGACTAGATTCTGATCTGGACTCAGCTCCACCAAGAGGTGGGCAAGAGAATGCCCTGGGAAGCAGCGCACACAGTGCGATTTGATTAGCGGTGAGCTGGGGACAGTGAAGGAATTCATCTGGTGCGGACACTGAGATGGAGAGAGAGAGTTTCAAGCACGTCACTATAGTAAGAACACGGTTACACACACACCATGTGAATTAATGTTAGACATAGAACAGATGATTAAGATTGCTATTGACCATTGTGAGCTTGATCAGAAGATCAGTAGAGAGAGGCCTACTGTACTTTATGCTAAATATTTTCACAATGATGTGTATAAACTAATGCCCGAACACACAAATCACAGTGAGTGGTAGAAACATCACATATATTTGTAGATTCAGGAACCGGAATCAGTTAATAAATGTGAAGAGTGATATTACTCCTAAAATGAATGTTGGATATCTCATAATGATTGGAGCAACAGGTACAACAGTGATAGAGAGATGCACTGTACAATTGCTATTTTTCATGATGTGGTTGAAGGGGATTTTTTTAAGATTCATTTTTGTTGTCACCACACTGCCTGATAAATCTTATGGGTAAAGATTTGATGTGTTCATTGAGTGGTATGTTCAATTTAAACACCGCAGGGCATTAGAGGTAACTGGAGTCTAAATAACATCTGCATTTGTTAGATAGAGAAAGGGGGATTTGACACTAGCATATCAATGGGAGGTCTAGACTCTTTTCTACTCTCTGGAAGTAACACCCTCTTGCGAAAGGCAGAGGCAGAGACTTCAGACAAATGTGAACATAGATGTTATTTACTCAGAGAAGCGAACTATTAAGTAAGAGCAAACTAAGTTTAAGAAGGTTGTAGAGGATGTGAATTAAAGAAAGGATAAAGTAAGTTGGTTGTATTGAGATAGTAAACACTGTGTTGTCTTAGTAGTTTTGATAGACTCATTGACTAAAAGATTTGTTAAAATATCAACTTTTGATTATAATACTACTGGAGGGGAAAAGACATTTAATACCAAAAAGATATTTTAAAAGAGGGTTAAAGGTTAATCGCAAACGATTTTCCATAGTGATAAATGAAATTAGGAGTGTGGAACTCATTCCTGAATGTGGTAAATCTTTTGATAAAATGTATTAATATTTTTAGTTTTGGTGTAAACAGTAATGATATTCCTGAGTTGAAACAGGTACCGTCATGTTTGTGGACCGGGCACAAATATGTTTTGGGTCTGATCAAGGGATAAGACCCAACTAGAAAAGAATATCTGAATCCTCGTATGGAATATGTAAAGATCGTCTGTTAACACACTATTTTTTCCTGTAAGGAAAAACAAAGGAAACAGAGCTTCAAATAATGTTTTAGAGTTTCGACAACTGCTGAGAGAGCTGTGATATTTGATGTGTGATATGTGGCGCTTGATATATGACTTTACTGGTGCCAATATGCTGATAGGATGATTTTGCTTGAGCAAAATACCTCCCACCTTTTAACAACCAGGTGGCTCAGATATGGGACAGTATTGCCGTAGATGATAGACATCACTATTTAGAGATGCAATGTTTTTAACTATGCGACTCTCTTCCCTACATCGGTAGGGAGAGCCACATGATTGCGTAGCAGTTTTCTTAACTAAAGAGGAAAAAAATAAAAGTTTTTTTCTCCTAGTTTAGAATTAGATTTAAAAGATAAAACAGCTGATTATGCAGGAGTGATAGTTGTTTGGTGATAAGTTCAGCATCAAAGGATGCAGCAACTGAGATAACCAAGTGGGTTTACGACTGTGTGATACAATAGAGGCTAAACCACTCCCATCACACTATTGTGCATTGACTGAAGAATGCAAATACGCTAGGGACAAGAGTGTCAAGAGCAACACTAATAGCAGGTTTGCATGGGGGTGGCATGTGATTTTGGCCGAGTTGATTGAATAGGAGATTCATGAACCTATTTCACTTCACACTTTCATCTGTGTGCTGATAGATGCTGTGTTATCATGCAAACTGTATGCAGTCTGCAAATGAGGAGAGCGTATTAAAGATTTTTAATTATTAACTTAATGTAGGTTATAGGAGCTATAAACAAGGGTCAATCACAATTAAATATTTTTTTTAAGAATACAGATTTAATTTACTAAGTTTAAGGAGTAAACTGTTTGGTGGATAACAGTTTGTTTGGTGGCTGACAGACGTTTGATGTGGGTCACATGGATGATATTGTTTAACTTATGTATGTTTCTTCATTAGTTTGAATTGACACATGACTGTAGTCAGTGTGTCAAAAGGGAGGAATATAGATGTATTGGGTGTACAAAACAACACTCTAAACAATACTCAATAAAACTTTTTTTATCTGAGTCGTGTAATTGAATTACAATTAAAATAGGTAAAGAAATCCAGATTCCACAAAGTGAACAATCCACCACCAAACAAACAGTTTGATCATTTATAGAGGGATTTGATAAAGATTAAATTGAATTGAGTAAGTTAGATAAATAAATAAATACTGTCTTGTTCTTGTTGACATGTATGCTATGCAAGTAGAAGCTTTCCCCACATCTAGACAGGATTCTTCAGCAGTGGCGCAGACACTGCTCGGAGAACTCATTCCACGTTGGGAAATTCCAAAAAGATGTCCACTGATAATGGTACACCATTTGTAAGCACAGCTTTAAGGATGCTGGTGAGTATGGGTATCGACACGAGGCAACATCGTGCCTATCATCCCGCCAGTGGCGGGCAGTGGAAAGAAACAAACAGTGGAAGGAGACAACAGCACATTGAAAAACGAACTGGTAGATATTGTGTAAACCTGTCCCCTGTACTCTTTAAAATCCACAGGCAGGTGATGGACTCCCTACCGAAATCCATAGACAGGGAAACTGCATGATCTGAGACCAGGTGACTGGATTGTGGTGAAGGACGTGATGAGGAAACCAGGAGAGCACGTCGATGGAACGAGTGCAAACCAAGTGCCTCTCACCACACAGACGGAAGTGAAGGTCAACCTGGAGACATGCAAGCCATTGAAGGAGGATTTCCGGAGCCACGAGTGGATTCTACAGGACGGAGCGTGCGTTGTGTCAGTGTGCGAGTCTTCAGCCTTCAATTGTTTCGTGTTTACAAGCAAGGAGAGGTGTGGAAATGATTAGGGCCACACGTCTCTAATCTCAAGAAGAGGCAACACATTGAAGAGGGGGTTGGCGAGGGCCCTGCTGATACAATAGCGCCGAAGGGAAAACAACGACACCTGTTGGGACGACTGGGATGCAGTTCGAGGAAAAGATGGTTTCCTGTTCATGAACACCGTCATCGTCGTCCTGCCACCAATAATATGGCATGTGAAACCTTGGCAGGAAGAAAAACACGAAATATAACCTGAGCATCAAAGTCAGGACAAAAGGAGAACTCATGTTCGACTTCCCTGATGAACTGACAAAGCCTGGAGAATGCATGGTTTGAGACCATGAAAATATCAGAGACCCAAGCTCATTTACAGATTCAACTCATTGTGTGCAATCAAGAGATGAGAGTTCCACAGTGTGAGTGTCTCCAGATGAAAGGTTTTGGAGGACTTGCCCCAGGGGGGGAGCACTGTGAAGAACACACACAAACAGATGAGTTTGCTCTGGAGATGGAAGATTAACATCTTTAGAGGGGGGCTGGGTTTCCAACTCTTTCTCCCACTGTCTAGGGTCAGGAATGACTCTGCATCACAGGATGGCTTTGAGAAAAGATGCTAGCCAAGAAGGTGTTTGTCACATAATCAGGACGAATTGTGGCACATACACAGTGAACATTTTTGACAATATGATGCATATCGTTTCAAATTTGAAATGACCTATTGTCCAGAGAAAGAACAAGGACACTCAGATTCCTGAAGGGCGGAATTGATGATCACGCCTACTTTTGAATGATTGCAAAATATGTTATTGAAGTTTGTTGAAACCTATTTGGATTTTCATGTGTGTACTAGTGTTGTTGAACTGTTGTATTGTCTTTTGAGTTTAAGACTATGGTTATTTCCTTAATCAAGTCTATGGTTGGACGATATGTTCAACTTCCTGAAACTCATCTATCCTGGATGCTTCCCTTTCAGGATGATGAGATGGTATAAAGATGTATAAAGGATATTGAGCCTTTTAGGCTCAAGGGAGATGTAATGGCAGATTTTGCATTTGTGTAATGTTTAATAGAAGAACAGATATGTATTTAGAAGAAGTAGATAACAAATGTGTTTTCTGTGACTTAACTACGGGAAGTTGCAGAAGGAAGTGTTTATGGCCCCCACATGTGTGTCTTAGCAAATGCTTCACTGCAGGGTGTTACTTAGTGTGTCTGATAGAGATGGGTGAGGGGAACTCTGCATTGTATACAGGACTGGGGTCTTTTGATGTTGTATATGAAGATAGAGGATCTCGGAGACAGATTGTCTCACACCAGAAAGTCACACCAGGGGTCTGGGACGGAGATCTGAGACAGGAACTCTGCCCAACCTGGTCAGACATCAAGAGACTGAAGAATACCTTTTGCTCCTCGCGGGGAGGGGCTTCTGATTGTATAAGTGAAGTGATTCTCCTGTGCTCTGTGCTCATTCTATACACATCACACTAGGTGGCTGTGTGGGGTGAGCCCACCTGCAGGTGTTTTAGTTGAACTTTCCGAGAGACAATGTTATGTGTGTATTATTATACAATAGAGTATCATTATTAAACAGAAACTGCCACCACAGCTGAATAGGTGTCTATGTCCATCCATGGCATCTAAAGTTACACTTGTCACTTTTTCTGTTTTTCATATTATTCAAGTAATAAACAAATATCGGTATCGGCTATCGGCTAGATTGTTGTTTTAAATATCGGTATCGGCCAAGAATTTCCATATCGGTGCATCCCTAATGTTTATGTATATATTACCAGTCCGTGGCAGTAGTTATATATGTTTATGTATATATTACCAGTCCGTGGCAGTAGTTATACATATGTTTATGTATATATTACCAGTCCGTGGCAGTAGTTATAGCCCAGCTCTCGGCTGATGGTCCAGTTGGCGTGTTCTTCAATCTGCTGCTCATCAGGAAAAACGACCATCTGGTTGAACCAAGAGAACTCGAGTTCAACACAGGGCGTCTCCTACAGAGAACAAGAATGTCAGTAACCAATCAAATCAATCAGTCATCATCATTGTGGACAGACAAACAGACAGAGGTCTTGTGTACTTTGTTGGGATTTGAACCAGCAACTCCGATGGGATTAAGTAGATCCTCGAGGCCGTGAGGAACAGGCCAGAGACTCAGAGCCACTTTACCCGAAACCAGAACATCCTTATAGTCAAACAGGTTCACGTTCCCCCAGGCCAGAGGACAATGTTCCTGAAAGACACACAGACAGGTGGAAGGGAGACAAGTTACTTTGTTTATAAAACACATTAGATCTGTCTTCTTCTTTCAGGGTGAGACGGATCTCCACCTCCTTCCTGTCTCACCTCCTTAGCTCCTTTCCTTCCCTTCACAGAGCAGATCGACAGGCAGAGTCGGGCAGTGTAAGTCAGCCAGGTAGATGTCGTAGGTCAGCCACTCATTCCACCTGCAGACAGACAGACAGGTAGAGAGGGAGAGACAGTTCTATAAAGAGAGGTAGTGCTGGTCATTGGGTGTATATATTCAGTGTTTGTATATATTTGGAGTGTGTAAATACTCAGTGCATATATTCACAGTGTGTATATATTCAGAGTGTGTATATACAGGATGTATATATTCAGAGTGTGTGAATACTCAGTGTGTATATATTCAGAGTGTGTAAATACTCAGTGTGTATATATTCAAAGTGTGTATATTCAGTATGTATATATTCAGAGAGTGTATATATTCAAAATGTGTATATTTAGTGTGTATACTTAGTGTGTATATATTCAGAGTGTATATATTAAAAATGTGTATATTTCGTGTGTTTATTCAGTGAGTATATATTCAGATTGTATATATTCAAAATGTGTATATTTAGTGTGTATATTAAGTGTGTATATATTCAGAGTGTAAATATTCAAAATGTGTATATTTAGTGTGTATATTCAGTGTGTATATCCAGTGTGTATATTTAGTGTGTATATTCAGAGTGTATAGTCAATGTATATATTCAGAGTGTGTTTATATTCAGTGTGTATATATTCAGAGTGTATATATTCAAAATATGTATATTTCATGTGTATACTCAGTGTGTATATATTCAGAGTGTATATATTCAAAATGTGTATATTTAGTGTGTATACTCAGTGTGGATATATTCAGAGTGTATTTATTCAAAAAGTGTATATTTAGTGTGTATATTCAGTGTGTATATATTCAGAGTGTATATAAAGCGTTACCTGGGGTTGGAGCACGGAACTCTCTGTGTGTTGACGTTGTCACAGAGCGGTTCACCACCGTGATATATACCCGTCCGGACATAGATCTACACACACACACACACACACACACACACACACACACACACACACACACACACACACACACACACACACACACACACACACACACACACACACACACACACACACACACACACACACACACACACACACAGATAAGGTGTGTGTACTTCATTAACTCTGTTTGTTTGTTTTTGTTTTTGTCTTCCATGACGAGTTCCAGTCTCCGACCTTGTCGATGTCGCGGATGTTGACGTTGACGTAGGTGGCACAGAGCAGCCGGACCCTCAGCAGAGTGTTGAAGGCCCACAGAGAGCGAGGAGGAGAACCATCGCCCCCTCCTGGACAGGGGGACGGCTGAGGAGTCCGACGACTGAAACAAAAACAACAATAATCTCCACCTGTGTGAGAGTTACCTGCACAATCTCCTGATTGGCTGTGATACGTGTGTCACAGATGCTGATTGGCTGTTACCTGTAGGAAGGTGTGACGAAGCCAGAGGCAGGTAACTGAGAGTAGAGGCTGTCTTTAGAGACGAGCATCAGGTGAGGGAGACGACCCACCGTGATACAGGACCGGATATACTGCAGACAGACAGGTGGGCACAGTGAGACAGGTGAAGACAGGTGGGCACAGTGACACTAGTGGAGACAGTGAGACAGGTGGAGACAGGTGGATACAGTGAGACAGGTAGGCACAGTGAGACAAGTGGAGACAGGTGGGCACAGTGAGGCAGGTGGAGACATGTGGACACAGTGAGACAGGTGAAGACAGGTGGACACAGTGAGACAGGTGGGCACAGTGACACTAGTGGAGACAGTGAGACAGGTGGAGACAGGTGGATACAGTGAGACAGGTAGGCACAGTGAGACAAGTGGAGACAGGTGGGCACAGTGAGGCAGGTGGAGACATGTGGACACAGTGAGACAAGTGGGCAAAGTGAGACAGGTTGGCACAGAGGGACAGGTGGGCACAGAGGGACAGGTAGGCACAGTGAGACAGGTGGGCAGAGTGAGACAGGTGGGCACAGAGGGACAGGTGGACACAGTGAGGCAGGTGAAGACAGGTGGACACAGTGAGACAGGTGGGCACAGTGACACTAGTGGAGACAGGTGGGCACAGTGAGGCAGGTGGAGACATGTGGACACAGTGAGACAGGTGGGCAAAGTGAGACAGGTTGGCACAGAGGGACAGGTGGGCACAGAGGGACAGGTAGGCACAGTGAGACAGGTGGGCAGAGTGAGACAGGTGGGCACAGAGGGACAGGTAGGCACAGTGAGACAAGTGGGCAGAGTGAGACAGGTGGGCACAGAGGGACAGGTAGGCACAGTGAGACAAGTGGAGACAGGTGGACACAGTGAGACAAGTGGGCACAGTGAGGCAGGTGGAGACATGTGGACACAGTGAGACGGGTGGGCAAAGTGAGACAGGTTGGCACAGAGGGACAGGTGGGCACAGAGGGACAGGTAGGCACAGTGAGACAGGTGGGCAGAGTGAGACAGGTAGGCACAGTGAGACAGGTGGACACAGTGAGACAGGTGGAGACAGTTGGAGACAGGTGGAGACAGGTGGAGACAGGTGGAGACAGGTGGGCACAGTGAGACAGGTTCATCATCAGTTTCAGAATGAGGTTACCTTGTACTGACTGAGAGGAAACGTCTCCAACAGGTACTCATCACAGCCACACACCTGAGGAAGACAGACAGGTTGTGAGGCACACAGACAGACAGACAGACAGACAGACAGACAGACAGACAGACAGACAGGTGTACCTTCAGGATGTACTGGCCCTGGTATTCCTGGACACAGAGGCGGAGCTGTTGAGGTGAAAGATGCATAGAGCGACTTTTCTTCCTGATGGACTCAGCGATCAGCTGCTCAGGTAAACTGTCGTGACTCACCTGTAAACACATTCACATATTATATATATGATGATATATAAATAAATATATATCTATATTTATATATGATATATATTATATCATATCCACACGTCACAGGACATGAAACAACCACAGGTTTTACCTTCAGGGTGTATTTCTGTTTGGAGTTGGAAGGAGACACAATCACCCATATGGTAACAATCAGCCTCCCTGGAGAGTGAGACAGGTACAGAAAGACAGGTACAGAGAAAGTGAGACAGGGTTAGATGGGTTGTGTTGAGATGGATTAGCATTCGACATGTTTGGGTTAGAGGTTAAATTTAACCATGTGACCATTTACGTGTGAGCAGCTCTGTACATGAAGCTGTATCTCACTTCAGGCTCCGCCCACTTCAGAGGTTGCATTTAAAGACCAATTATGTCACAGCGTAGACTGTCCCATTTCAAAGACTCCTTCAAATGTGTCCTTTCATTCCCGAGCAACAGAGGATGGAACGGGTGAATCCCCTTCAGACCCACCTATCCCAGGATGCATTGCATTGGTAATGAAGCAGAGCTGAAGTAAGTGCAGTCACTCAAAGTAGGAGGAGCGAGAGCTAGTGACGCAAACAGGAAGTCCTCTGAAGACGTCTCATTTCAGGTCAGTATTCGTGGTCTACTCTGCCCAGGAAGCGTCCTCTGAAGGACGCAGCACCTGATTAGGACTCAGCCTGAGTGAGGTCACAGTTTCCATCCCAGTTGAGTACCTTTGTCCAGTTTGCTGTAAATGTGCTGTGGGAGTTGTGGGCTGGACTCCACGTTGGGAGGATAAACATAGAGGGCCTGGCTGTGGGCCCGCCCCCTCCCGCTCCTCCATGGCCTCTCGGCACACGCTCAGTATGGAGCGCCGGAAGTCCTGAATCTCCGGGTCCTTCATCATCTCGAACTCGCAGACGGGCATCCCAATGGCAAATCCTGCACACAGAGAAGGTTTTATAGTGTGTGTGTGTTGTAATGGAACAT
>NC_061505.1:365911-385911 GCF_022539355.2 Hippoglossus stenolepis | reverse complement strand
GTCGTGGTGAGGACAGCTCATGGACAGGCGTCTTGTCCTCTTGGTGAGGACAGCTCATGGACAGGCGTCTTGTCGTCTTGGTGAGGACAGCTCATGGACAGACGTCTTGTCCTCTTGGTGAGGACAGCTCATGGACAGACGTCTTGTCGTCTTGGTGAGGACAGCTCATGGACAGACGTCTTGTCGTCTTGGTGAGGACAGCTCATGGACAGGCGTCTTGTCCTCTTGGTGAGGACAGCTCATGGACAGGCGTCTTGTCCTCTTGGTGAGGACAGCTCATGGACAGGCGTCTTGTCGCTTGGTGAGGACAGCTCATGGACAGGCGTCTTGTCCTCTTGGTGAGGACAGCTCATGGACAGGCGTCTTGTCGTTGGTGAGGACAGCTCATGGACAGCGTCTTGTCCTCTTGGTGAGGACAGCTCATGGACAGACGTCTTGTCGTCTTGGTGAGGACAGCTCATGGACAGGCGTCTTGTCCTCTTGGTGAGGACAGCTCATGGACAGACGTCTTGTCGTCTTGGTGAGGACAGCTCATGGACAGACGTCTTGTCGTCTTGGTGAGACAGCTCATGGACAGACGTCTTGTCCTCTTGGTGAGGACAGCTCATGGACAGACGTCTTGTCGTCTTGGTGAGGACAGCTCATGGACAGACGTCTTGTCCTCTTGGTGAGGACAGCTCATGGACAGACGTCTTGTCGTCTTGGTGAGGACAGCTCATGGACAGACGTCTTGTCCTCTTGGTGAGGACAGCTCATGGACAGACGTCTTGTCGTCTTGGTGAGGACAGCTCATGGACAGACGTCTTGTCCTCTTGGTGAGGACAGCTCATGGACAGACTTCTTGTCGTCATGGTGAGGACAGCTCATGGACAGACGTCTTGTCGTCTTGGTGAGGACAGCTCATGGACAGACGTCTTGTCGTCTTGGTGAGGACAGCTCATGGACAGGTCTTGTCCTCTTGGTGAGACAGCTCATGGACAGCCTTGTCCTCTTGGTGAGGACAGCTCATGGACAGACGTCTTTCGTCTTGGTGAGGACAGCTCATGGACAGACGTCTTGTCCTCTTGGTGAGGACAGCTCATGGACAGACGTCTTGTCGTCTTGGTGAGGACAGCTCATGGACAGACGTCTTGTCCTCTTGGTGAGGACAGCTCATGGACAGACGTCTTGTCCTCTTGGTGAGGACAGCTCATGGACAGACGTCTTGTCGTCTTGGTGAGGACAGCTCATGGACAGACGTCTTGTCCTCTTGGTGAGGACAGCTCATGGACAGACGTCTTGTCGTCTTGGTGAGGACAGCTCATGGACAGACGTCTTGTCGTCTTGGTGAGGACAGCTCATGGACAGACGTCTTGTCCTCTTGGTGAGGACAGCTCATGGACAGGCGTCTTGTCGTCTTGGTGAGGGACAGCTCATGGACAGACGTCTTGTCCTCTTGGTGAGGACAGCTCATGGACAGACGTCTTGTCCTCTTGGTGAGGACAGCTCATGGACAGACTTCTTCGTCCTTGGTGAGGACAGCTCATGGACAGCGTCTTGTCGTCTTGGTGAGGACAGCTCATGGACAGGCGTCTTGTCGTCTTGGTGAGGACAGCTCATGGACAGACGTCTTGTCCTCTTGGTGAGGACAGCTCATGGACAGGCGTCTTGTCCTCTTGGTGAGGACAGCTCATGGACAGACGTCTTGTCGTCTTGGTGAGGACAGCTCATGGACAGGCGTCTTGTCCTCTTGGTGAGGACAGCTCATGGACAGGCGTCTTGTCGTCTTGGTGAGGACAGCTCATGGACAGGCGTCTTGTCGTCTTGGTGAGGACAGCTCATGGACAGACGTCTTGTCCTCTTGGTGAGGACAGCTCATGGACAGACGTCTTGTCGTCTTGGTGAGGACAGCTCATGGACAGCGTCTTGTCGCTTGGTGAGACAGCTCATGGACAGACGTCTTGTCCTCTTGGTGAGACAGCTCATGGACAGACTTCTTGTCGTCATGGTGAGGACAGCTCATGGACAGGCGTCTTGTCGTCTTGGTGAGGACAGCTCATAGACAGGCGTCTTGGTGAGGACAGCTCATGGACAGGCGTCTTGTCCTCTTGGTGAGGACAGCTCATGGACAGACGTCTTGTCCTCTTGGTGAGGACAGCTCATGGACAGACGTCTTGTCGTCTTGGTGAGGACAGCTCATGGACAGGCGTCTTGTCCTGTGAGGACAACAGCCGTCGCTTGGTGAGGACAGCTCATGGACAGACGTCTTGTCCTCTTGGTGAGACAGCTCATGGACAGACGTCTTGTCGTCTTGGTGAGGACAGCTCATGGACAGACTTCTTGTCCTCTTGGTGAGACAGCTCATGGACAGACGTCTTGGTGAGGACAGCTCATGGACAGACGTCTTGTCGTGTGAGGACAGCTCATGGACAGGCGTCTTGTCGTCTTGGTGAGGACAGCTCATGGACAGGCGTCTTGTCCTCTTGGTGAGGACAGCTCATGGACAGACGTCTTGTCGTCTTGGTGAGGACAGCTCATGGACAGGCGTCTTGTCGTCTTGGTGAGGACAGCTCATGGACAGGCGTCTTGTCCTCTTGGTGAGGACAGCTCATGGACAGCGTCTTGTCGTCTTGGTGAGGACAGCTCATGGACAGACGTCTTGTCCTCTTGGTGAGGACAGCTCATGGACAGACGTCTTGTCGTCTTGGTGGGACAGCTCATGGACAGACGTCTTGTCGTCTTGGTGAGGAACAGCTCATGGACAGACGTCTTGTCCTCTTGGTGAGGACAGCTCATGGACAGACGTCTTGGTGAGGACAGCTCATGGACAGACGTCTTGTCGTCTTGGTGAGGACAGCTCATGGACAGACGTCTTGTCGTCTTGGTGAGGACAGCTCATGGACAGACGTCTTGTCCTCTTGGTGAGGACAGCTCATGGACAGACGTCTTGTCGTCTTGGTGAGGACAGCTCATGGACAGACGTCTTGTCCTCTTGGTGAGGACAGCTCATGGACAGACGTCTTGTCGTCTTGGTGAGGACAGCTCATGGACAGACGTCTTGTCCTCTTGGTGAGGACAGCTCATGGACAGACGTCTTGTCGTCTTGGTGAGGACAGCTCATGGACAGACGTCTTGTCGTCTTGGTGAGGACAGCTCATGGACAGACGTCTTGTCCTCTTGGTGAGGACAGCTCATGGACAGACGTCTTGTCGTCTTGGTGAGGACAGCTCATGGACAGACGTCTTGTCGTCTTGGTGAGGACAGCTCATGGACAGACGTCTTGTCCTCTTGGTGAGGACAGCTCATGGACAGACTTCTTGTCGTCATGGTGAGGACAGCTCATGGACAGACGTCTTGTCGTCTTGGTGAGGACAGCTCATAGACAGACGTCTTGGTGAGGACAGCTCATGGACAGACGTCTTGTCCTCTTGGTGAGGACAGCTCATGGACAGACGTCTTGTCCTCTTGGTGAGGACAGCTCATGGACAGCGTCTTGTCTCTTGGTGAGGACAGCTCATGGACAGACGTCTTGTCCTCTTGGTGAGGACAGCTCATGGACAGACGTCTTGTCGTCTTGGTGAGGACAGCTCATGGACAGACGTCTTGTCCTCTTGGTGAGGACAGCTCATGGACAGACGTCTTGTCGTCTTGGTGAGGACAGCTCATGGACAGACTTCTTGTCCTCTTGGTGAGGACAGCTCATGGACAGGCGTCTTGGTGAGGACAGCTCATGGACAGACGTCTTGTCGTCTTGGTGAGGACAGCTCATGGACAGACGTCTTGTCGTCTTGGTGAGGACAGCTCATGGACAGACGTCTTGTCCTCTTGGTGAGGACAGCTCATGGACAGACGTCTTGTCGTCTTGGTGAGGACAGCTCATGGACAGACGTCTTGTCGTCTTGGTGAGGACAGCTCATGGACAGACGTCTTGTCCTCTTGGTGAGGACAGCTCATGGACAGACTTCTTGTCGTCATGGTGAGGACAGCTCATGGACAGACGTCTTGTCGTCTTGGTGAGGACAGCTCATAGACAGACGTCTTGGTGAGGACAGCTCATGGACAGACGTCTTGTCCTCTTGGTGAGGACAGCTCATGGACAGACGTCTTGTCGTCTTGGTGAGGACAGCTCATGGACAGACGTCTTGTCCTCTTGGTGAGGACAGCTCATGGACAGACGTCTTGTCGTCTTGGTGAGGACAGCTCATGGACAGACGTCTTGTCCTCTTGGTGAGGACAGCTCATGGACAGACGTCTTGTCGTCTTGGTGAGGACAGCTCATGGACAGACGTCTTGTCGTCTTGGTGAGGACAGCTCATGGACAGACTTCTTGTCCTCTTGGTGAGGACAGCTCATGGACAGACGTGCGGTGAGGACAGCTCATGGACAGACGTCTTGTCGTCTTGGTGAGGACAGCTCATGGACAGACGTCTTGTCGTCTTGGTGAGGACAGCTCATGGACAGACGTCTTGTCCTCTTGGTGAGGACAGCTCATGGACAGGCGTCTTGTCGTCTTGGTGAGGACAGCTCATGGACAGGCGTCTTGTCCTCTTGGTGAGGACAGCTCATGGACAGACGTCTTGGCGTCTTGGTGACAGCTCATGGACAGCGTCTTGTCGTCATGGTGAGGACAGCTCATGGACAGACGTCTTGTCCTCTTGGTGAGGACAGCTCATGGACAGACTTCTTGTCGTCATGGTGAGGACAGCTCATGGACAGACGTCTTGTCGTCTTGGTGAGGACAGCTCATGGACAGACGTCTTGTCCTCTTGGTGAGGACAGCTCATGGACAGACGTCTTGTCCTCTTGGTGAGGACAGCTCATGGACAGACGTCTTGTCCTCTTGGTGAGGACAGCTCATGGACAGGCGTCTTGTCGTCTTGGTGAGGACAGCTCATGGACAGACGTCTTGTCCTCTTGGTGAGGACAGCTCATGGACAGACGTCTTGTCGTCTTGGTGAGGACAGCTCATGGACAGACGTCTTGTCGTCTTGGTGAGGACAGCTCATGGACAGACGTCTTGTCCTCTTGGTGAGGACAGCTCATGGACAGACGTCTTGTCGTCTTGGTGAGGACAGCTCATGGACAGACTCTTGTCGTCTTGGTGAGGACAGCTCATGGACAGACGTCTTGTCCTCTTGGTGAGGACAGCTCATGGACAGACTTCTTGTCGTCATGGTGAGGACAGCTCATGGACAGCGTCTTGTCTCTTGGTGAGGACAGCTCATAGACAGACGTCTTGGTGAGGACAGCTCATGGACAGACGTCTTGTCCTCTTGGTGAGGACAGCTCATGGACAGACGTCTTGTCCTCGGTGAGGACAGCTCATGGACAGACGTCTTGTCGTCTTGGTGAGGACAGCTCATGGACAGGCGTCTTGTCCTCTTGGTGAGGACAGCTCATGGACAGACGTCTTGTCGTCTTGGTGAGGACAGCTCATGGACAGGCGTCTTGTCCTCTTGGTGAGGACAGCTCATGGACAATCTTGTCCTTGGTGAGGACAGCTCATGGACAGACTTCTTGTCCTCGGAGGGCAGCTCATGGACAGACGTCTTGGTGAGGACAGCTCATGGACAGGCGTCTTGTCGTCTTGGTGAGGACAGCTCATGGACAGACGTCTTGTCGTCTTGGTGAGGACAGCTCATGGACAGGCGTCTTGTCCTCTTGGTGAGCAGCTCATGGACAGACGTCTTGTCGTCTTGGTGAGGACAGCTCATGGACAGACGTCTTGTCGTCTTGGTGAGGACAGCTCATGGACAGACGTCTTGTCCTCTTGGTGAGGACAGCTCATGGACAGACTTCTTGTCGTCATGGTGAGGACAGCTCATGGACAGACGTCTTGTCGTCTTGGTGAGGACAGCTCATAGACAGGCGTCTTGGTGAGGACAGCTCATGGACAGACGTCTTGTCCTCTTGGTGAGGACAGCTCATGGACAGACGTCTTGTCGTCTTGGTGAGGACAGCTCATGGACAGACGTCTTGTCCTCTTGGTGAGGACAGCTCATGGACAGACGTCTTGTCGTCTTGGTGAGGACAGCTCATGGACAGGCGTCTTGTCCTCTTGGTGAGGACAGCTCATGGACAGACGTCTTGTGTCTTGGTGAGGACAGCTCATGGACAGACGTCTTGTCGTCTTGGTGAGGACAGCTCATGGACAGACTTCTTGTCCTCTTGGTGAGGACAGCTCATGGACAGGCGTCTTGGTGAGGACAGCTCATGGACAGCGTCTTGTCGTCTTGGTGAGGACAGCTCATGGACAGGCGTCTTGTCGTCTTGGTGAGGACAGCTCATGGACAGACGTCTTGTCCTCTTGGTGAGGACAGCTCATGGACAGACGTCTTGTCGTCTTGGTGAGGACAGCTCATGGACAGACGTCTTGTCCTCTTGGTGAGGACAGCTCATGGACAGACGTCTTGTCGTCTTGGTGAGGACAGCTCATGGACAGACGTCTTGTCGTCATGGTGAGGACAGCTCATGGACAGACGTCTTGTCCTCTTGGTGAGGACAGCTCATGGACAGACGTCTTGTCGTCATCGGCATCACTGCTGTTGCCATGGTTATCTCTAGTGTCACCTCTGCCAGCCAATCAGAGGGCAGGATACAAAAAACATCCTTAATACCACATCATGTTAATCCTCTTTTGTTTTTCAGACTTTATTTGTGTGTGTGTGTGTGTGGGGGCGCTGTTGGATTAAGGATTTAAGTGTATTCTCTCATCAGTTTTTTTTATTGCAGTATATTAGAATCAGAATAAGGTTTTATCGTCAAGCAGATTTACACATACAAGGATATATAAGTATAAATATACAATTTTAAACATGTAAAAATACCATAAACACCAGGGGAGGGGCTCTAACAGTCCATCACCAGGGTGGGAGGGGTATGTCACCATCATCATCATCTTCATCATCATTATCGTCTTCTTCATCATCTTCATCATCACCATCATCATCATCATCATCTTCATCATCATTCTAACTCAAACGTTGGTTAATTATTAATTTATTGGATTCTACTCTTCATCTTCATCACACAGAACATCTCCAGTTGTCACGGTTACCACCATTCATTAATATAATCATCAGTCTATTAAACTTGTTACCACGGCAACACGCAAAGGTGAGCAGTTCATAGTCAATGAGTAAATGATGAGAGTGTCAGTGTGTGTGTAGTTGTGTGTCAGTGTGTAGTTGTGTGTCAGTGTGTAGTTGTGTCTCAGAATGTGTGTAGTTGTGTGTTCTCAGGTTGTGGTTCTCTCTCTCCAGCTCCTTGTTCTTCTTCTGCAGTTCTGTGATTTCTTCTCTCAGAAGCTCCACCTCCTCCCTCACTGTCACCATCAGGTGAGTCTTCACCAGGTCCTACACACACACACACACAGACACACACACAAGACACACACAGACAAATAAACAAATACACAAACAAATAGTTACATTGCAGTTGATTCCAACTCACCATGGCTCGTTCAACTTTACTGTCGATGGCAACCAGACTGTTACAGGAAGAACTGAAGAGACAGACAGGTGAGACAGACAGAAGAGACAGACAGGTGAGAGGTAGACAGGTGAGACAGACAGGTGAGAGGTAGACAGGTGAGACAGACAGGTGAGACAGACAGAAGAGACAGACAGGCGAGAGATAGATGGAGAATTAAATGTGAAATATTTCATTCAACTTTCTTTGATTTGAGTTTCAGCTGTTGACGACGTTGCTACAGATAAAATGATCTATTATAATTATGTATATACCATTTATCTAATATATGTAGTGAATCATGACGTTAAACTGACGAAGTTCTCAAGGAAATGTTTTCGAAAATTGAAATGTGCTAATTAGAATTATTTTAGCTCTGATCAATAATTGAATCAAACGTGTGATCAGATTTTAATGACGATGCTCTGTGTCAGCCCCGCCCTCTTTGCTGGGTTGCCATGGTTACCTGTGGCAGAACAGCAGCAGTGACATCATGGTGGCTTCTGAACCCTGCCCATTGGGAGGAGCTTTATTAGAGATTGACCAATGAGGACGAGGAGGCGGGGCAGATGGCAGGGTCATGGATGCGATTGGTTGCAGCCTCTGGGCTGTACCTCAGTGATTGGTTGAGCTGAGGGTGGGTTGGCTTGGTACCCGGCCAGGACTCTCTGACCCCTGACCCTGACATCGGATCTTTCTACGATCTCGTAAAACAACAGGTGTCTCTGGTCGCTTAGCAACAAGCTGCAGAGTCCTAACAGGGAGGGGCGGGGTCGACGGAGGTCGACGATGCGAACGAGGATGCGCTCCCAGGTCAGAGACGGGAGAAGACGACTTAGCACGACCAAACATCTTCAGCCAATCACAGTCCACCGTCAGACAGGATCCTCTAATCAGACGTCAGACATTGCAAGAACATCCCGACCAATGACAACTCAGAAGAAAATTTAAATATCCAATCAAACCACAAAATGTCCAAAATCCAAGACCAGTTGTCCTTTGTTAACAGAAAGTTAATTTAGAAGTAAAAGTTGAGATGATCCATGATTGGCTGTCTCTGTAGACGAGTGAGAGACATCAGGTTTTCATGTGGACCTCTCCTCTCTCTCCCACACACACACACACACACACACCTCTGATTGGCTGCTGTCTCATTCCAGCTCCTGCCCACTCACTGTCGTAGCCAATAGGAATGTGGCGGTTCTGCCCACACACAAACAGAGCTTCATTCATTCACACACACAAATCATTTTTCTGAAAACCTCCAAACTGAGGTCATTTTAGATTTCACATAATTTAAGATCAATCAATGATGTCATCTTCTCTTGAATAAGAAGCGAACTGACGCTCGATATCAGAGTGTAAGATTTAATTAAAAGAAGGAAAGTGATAAAATATAAAAGCACAGGAGTGTTAGTGTAAGATTGAATTAGTGCTCAGTGCTGTGTCAAAGTTTTCTATGTTAAAAAAAGACAATTTTTCATTTCACAGAGACGAACAAGACAATTAAAAAAAGTTTAGAAAGTTTTAACTGAACTTTATTTTAAAAACTTTATTATTCTAAACAGTTTCACTTAAAGAAGAGGCTCTGAATGAATGGTTCCAGTGTTCGCGCACACACACACACATTGCTGTGGCAATCAGTCGATTGTGGATTGTGTGCGTGTGTGTGTGAACAAAATGTTCTGACATGATTCTGTTTTACAAACATCAACAAACAATAACAAACAACAAAAACCACTGATAAACAAAGGCAAAAATAACAACAACAACAACAACAACGACAACGATAACAGAGGCCAGAGCTCTGTACTATGAAGCAGGATTTGCAGTTATCAGATTAACTTCAGGTTTAATTCATAGTTTTCAGTTTTACGAAGCTCGTTCCCTTGTTATCAGGGTAAATCACCATGGTAATTTACGCTGAACAGCTAATCTGCTCCAGATTAAGTTGGAGATAAGAGATCAAACAGTATAAAGCTCCGCCCACTGACCAATCCCTTCCTTTGAACCATGACATCATGTTCTTAGAGGATCCGTGGAGCTGGTGTGGATGGTTCGAGTCTCTGAGGAGGACCAGGGTCTTCAGAGACCCACAAGATCCTTTGAGCTCCTCTGGTGAGTTTCTGAAAGATCTAGATTCTCCTCAGAGGATGAACCTCTGTCAGCTGCTGGAGCCCAACAGAACCAGCCTGACCCGTAAAGTGCTCCCAGTACCACAGACTGCATCTGCTTCACTGACTGATACTGATGTACTGGGAGTGTTAGCGGAGGAGAACCTCACATACTTTAATACTTTGATCCTTTAAGTAGCTTCATCCTGTGAAATAAATATTTATTTGGGGGACAGATAGTTTCCAGATTTACCTTGTGACAGCCCCCTCTGGGACTTGAACACTCACCACAGTGACTCTCCACTGTTGTGTGGTGCACACTCTCCTTAAAGGGAAGGATAAGGGAAGTTTAAATCAACGTCTGGTTGGTTCAGTTGATCTCTAACTCACCCAGAACATCTCAATCTCTCTGACTCATCCTGTCACCAAAACACAAAATGCTCTCAGGCAGCTTCCTGAAAATATGTCAATGTGTTTTTATTGAGTGATGTCAAATGCTTCCACCACAGTGTGTCCTCGGAGTCAGTGTGTGTCCTCGGAGTCAGTGTGTCCACATCATGGGATTCTAACGTTTCTCATCAAGAGGCCTCTTCACTTCACTTCGACACACTAACCCTCGTCTTGTTAGTAAACAACAGGTTACTGAGTTATTTATCTCATTCACACACTTTATCATATCGTGGTCACATGATATTTTTACCGAATGTCACCAGGGGGCGGTGTAAGTTACACAATGACACAATCCCATATGTTTTACCAGCTGTTCTTCCTGCACTTAGCAGCTGTAACTGTTTCTTTTATTCTGGATGTTTGTTTTCCTCTGATTTTTATTATACAATATCCTCGAGAAATATGAGGCTCTGCTGTCAGTCAAACTGTCAATGTCTGTGATTGGTCATATGCAGTAAACCCCGCCCCTTTCGTGTGCACACGCACAGATCTTGATGAAGAAAACCTAAGCTAATTTAGCAAGTTGATAACCAGCATCATGTGACCACTTAGCCTGAGTGTGATGGTTAGGTTATGTTCAACGTTTGTTTGATTCATCAAAACGGACAGATATCCTGAATATGTTGAACCAGCTTCGTAGAACAGACCCTGAACTACGGAGCTGGTTCAACATACTAGGTTTAAACTCAGGTGAACGAGGAAAGGCGGGTTAACAAACCCTGGTTCAGTAACTGTGTTAAACAGTTCTATAAAGCCGGTTAAGATGTTGGTCTGTTGAGTTTGGGTTATAGGATTGTAAAGATTCTCAAAGTTTTACAGGTTCTAAATGTTTTTAAGGTTCTAAATGTTTTTAAGCTTCTACAGGCCCAATCCCATTTCACCCTCCCCTTGTTTTCGAGGTCATCTTGCCCCTTGAAACGGAGTCACAAGCGGTAGTGGTTGAAACCTTCCCCTACGAATTGGGACAGCACTTCAAGAAGCCGAAAACCAGACACGTAATCAGTAGTCGTCGATGTAAACAGACGAGACAGTTTTACCGGGGATGTCATTGTAATAACATTGTTGAGATTTTAAATAAAATACGGGATTATCACGCAAAAAGCATGATACTCCGTTATCCTATCTTTTTTTAAGGTTGTTGTGAAAAAGTGACAATAATACATTGAAATGATATTAAACATATTACAATCATTATCGTAATTTTAAAATCTTTATTAATGGAGAAAATACTACATTTGTGGGTCTCTCTCCCAGCTTGCTGGTGATTCGCAAGGCATTCTGGGTACCCCTAGGTTTGAAGTGTGATTACATGTGACACACGTGTCATGTGAAGGTCATTTGAATGTGAGGTGCTGGTCGTCGTTGAAGCCGTAGGTGTGTTTGTTTTGCTCGAACAGGTCTTTGAGACACGTCAGATAAACTTGATGAAGACTCTCGATGTCCTCGCTGCTGGGACAAGGAGTCTGGGCGACCGAGATCGGTTTTCCCACTGAAATCAGAGCGAGAGAGAGAGAGAGAGATGTAGTGGAACCACAACAAGAAACAACTCAGACTCCAACTGGTGCTAACTGGTGCTAACTGGTGCTAACTGATGCTAACTGGTGCTAACACTACAACATGGACCTACAACGTACCTACGGTGTGGATGGACTTCCTGTACGGCATCAGGCCGAGGCTGTACTGGAAAACTCCTCTGGCATGAAACAGAGGAACTGCAAATCCCATGATGCTCTGCAGCTGGTTCTGTGGACACAGAACTACAAAGTGATAATCCCATAATGATAATGTTAGCATCACAACAACCAGGCATTAGCCGCAAGCTAACAGACCAACAGTCTGTGTGGTAACTTCTTATATATTATGTATCAAATATAAATATACAAATATACAAGAGTTGAACTCTGACCTGCAGCATCCTCAGATTGGAACCTGAAGGATTCTTTATCTGATCAAACAACTCGTTTTCTCCAAAAGAAAAAACTGGAACCAGCTGAGCACACACCACACACACACACACACACACACACACACACACACACACACACACACACACACACACACACACACACAGTAATGTTGCTAGCCCCACCCCTGATCTCAGATGTGATAAGCTCCACCCACCCATGTTTCAGAGCCAGTTTGATGAAGCCCTTCCTGTTGTTCACATCAAATCTTCAGTTTATATATAATACATTTATATATAATGTATTTATATAATATATTTATAGATAATATATTTATAGATAATATATTTATATCTGAATGAAGTGACAGGAACCTGGAGCGTCCAGAGACTCTGGAGCTCCGCCCACTGCGATTACAGCAACATCTCCTCCTTCAGGACGACTCACCAGGTAGGACAGGCTGGACTTAGAGCTCGACACCAGACCTGACAGACAGGTGAGAGACAGACAGGAGACAGATAGGTGAGAAACGGACAGGTGAGAGACAGACAAACAGGTGAGACAGACAGGTGAGACAGACAGGTGAGAGACAGACATACAGGTGAGAGACAGACAGGTGAGACAAACAGACAGGTGAGAGACAGACAGACAGGTGAGAGACAGACAGGTGAGACAAACAGACAGGTGAGAGACAGACAGGTGAGAGACAGACAGACAGGTGAGAGACAGACAGGTGAGACAGACAGGTGAGACAAACAGACAGGTGAGACAGACAGACAGGTGAGACAAACAGACAGGTGAGAGACAGACAGGTGAGAGACAGACAGACAGGTGAGACAGACAGACAGGTGAGAGACAGACAGGTGAGACAGACAGACAGGTGAGAAACAGACAGGTGAGAGACAGACAGACAAGTGAGAGACAGACAGGTGAGAGACAGACAGACAGGTGAGACAGGAAGTAAGAGACAGACAGGTGAGAGACAGAAACAGGTGAGAGTGACAGACAGGTGAGAGTGACAGACAGGTGAGAGAGACAGACAGGTGAGAGTAACAGACAAGTGAGAGACAGACAGGTAGGTAAGAGACAGACAGGTGAGAGACAGACAGAAAGGTGAGATTAACAGACAGTCAGGTGAGAGTAACAGACAAGTGAGAGACAGACAGGTGAGAGAGACAGACAGGTGAGAATAACAGACAGGTGAGAATAACAGACAGGTGAGAGAGACAGACAGGTGAGAGTAACAGACAGGTGAGAGACAGACAGAGAGGTGAGAGAGACAGACAGGTAAGGTATCAACAATCACTGTGATGTTCTGAAGCCTCTGTTTAAACATCGTGTTCAGCTCCATCTTAGTTTTTTTAAACCAGAAGTAGCCATATTTGGAGGAGTGGGGGGTGGAGCCTGACTGAGAGCTGGAGGACACGCCCACATACACCTGTCACCTGCATCCATTGGGCGGTACTATCTGTCAATCACACTGTGGTACCCCCCCCCAACACATCCGGTGCTTTATGGTCTGTTTGACTCTAAATGATCATAATTCACTAAATGAACATCAGCTGTTTGAAGAAGACTTGAAACTAGAGACTGAGACAGAAACTCCTGAATGTTTCCTGACGTTATAAAGTGAGAAGTCACTTTCTATAGACTTCTATAGAAACTACCAGAGGAGTCGCCCCCTGCTGGCCTCACTTTCTGAATTCAGACTCTACATTTATTTAGATATAATATAAATATATGTATATAATATATAAACTGTGTATTGGTTAAACCTGAGCTGTCACAGAATAAATCAGCATTGAAGATCAGAGAGAAAGCAGAGCTCTCACGCTTAGGAGAAAAAAGAAGACAGAAAGTGTCTGAGTCCCTGTGATACCGACTGATCGCTTCAAGATTAATGATCAAACTGATCGATCGCTGCAGCTGCAACTCAAATGAACCCCATGATCCGGGGGGGTCAGCCAATCAGAGAGCACCTCTCTGCCTTCTCCTGCACCGACCTGTCACACAGTGTCAGACGCTCTGATGACACATGTGACGTTTACTCTAAATACAAGTTTCATAACATCAACAGTTTTTGTTTAATCACATCGAGATGATCAAGTCAGACAGTCAGATAGACAGGCAGACAGGCAGACAGACAGACAGACAGGCAGGCAGACAGACAGGCAGGCAGGCAGACAGGCAGGCAGACAGACAGACAGGCAGACAGACAGACAGGCAGACAGACAGACAGGCAGACAGGCAGACAGGCAGACAGACAGCTGTGTACCTCCACTCATGATGTATTCTCTGAACAGAGGGACTCTGAACCAGAACGGCAACATCAGCAGGTGAGACGTCAAACCAGGAAACAGACGAGAGAAACCTGTCGACTCCGTACAGAAGTTACCAAACGCCCCCCCGCCACCAGAACACCTGAGAGACAGACAGGCAGGCCGTGAGACAGACAGGTCAACACAGCCACCAGAACACCTGAGAGACAGACAGGCAGGCCGTGAGACATACAGATACAGACACAGACACAGACAGGTACCCAGAGCCAGGTAGGAGAACATCCACTGTAGAACAGACAGACAGATACATACAGACAGACAGATACAGGCAGACAGGTACAGACAGACAGACAGACAGACAGACAGACAGGTACAGACAGGTACCTAGAGCCAGGAAGGAGAACATCCACTGTAGAACCTCCTAACCTCCTCCGCAGCGGAACGTTCATCGGAGCGAACTCGATCTTCATGCCGGCGGTCGCTCTCCTTCGCCCGGCTTGGAGCGCTGCGACGTCCGGTGTCTCTGCCTGATGTCGGTGCCAGTCTGTCTCTCGGCCTGTCTGTCGGTAGATGAGCAGGTTGACTTCCTGATTGGTTGAAACAATCTTGAATTAAATCTTTATTCAGTTTGAACAAACTTCACAGACACGCTGCACGCGCTCATCCACTGACCATGCGCCTGACAATGTTTCCTCTCAGCCAATCACAGCTCGTGACGACACACGCCTGAAGTGAGGCGCGTTCACGGAGGATGAGAAACATTTGAATGTTTAAACATGATGAGTGAAAACATGAGCTGGTGCATCAAAGATCATAAACTAACTGAGCTAGAATAAACCAAACTAAACTAAACTTTAACTTTAACTTTAACTTTAACTTTAACTTTAACTTTAAAGGGGACATATTATGAAAATTCCACTTTGTTAGTGCTTCTACAGGTTAATGTGGGTATCTGGCTCATGTCTACCAACCCAAAAACTCTGGAAAAAAACACTTGCGCGTTTTGTTATGGTTCCTCTAAGTCAGAAACGTCATGCTTGAGTGACTCGATTGAGCTTCCTGTGTATTGTGTCGTAACAAGGCACTGGAAGTCTCCCTACATGGCCTTGGCCCACCTCATCCCCCCCGTCCCCCCACACTCATTACGCCGGGTTACACCGGACGCGGAAGTGCCGCTGCGAGGCAGCGCAGCGCCGTTCTCCAGCGCGCAGCCGCCTGGCTGTTCACACCGGACGAGCATTTCTCCGCTGGTCAGCCCCATAGACTGTATATATAAGGTCAGCCCGCGATTCTGCTTTCTCCGCTTGTTGTTGTACCCGTTGAATGTCGGGGTTCGGGGGTAAATGATGGTCTTCATAGCCCCCCACCTCTCTTTCTCTCTCTGTCTGTCTGCTTGTGTGCTGGTAGTGGGGGGGCAGAGGGGGACATTTAATTATGTGATTGGGAAAATTAAAACTCCAGGACAACAGAAGGGAATACAAAGTATGGGATGCATATTTGATAATTTATATCATATAAAATATGTAATTTATATCGTTTAAAATCATGGGGGGAGAGGGGAGCTGGCTCATTAGCATTTAAAGGAACAGGCACTCAAAACAGGTCGCTCTGTGGAGGGCTGTTTTATACAGGGTAAAAAGCTGTTTGAAATGATCCTTGTGGTATTTTGACCAAAGTATGTTACAGACATTTCATTAAGACCCCAAGGAACCATATCAACTAGTGGTCAAATGGGCATGCTATGTCCCCTTTAAGACGGGGACAGCTAGAGGTCACCAGGTCTGCTCTAAGAAGAAGAAGAAGAAGAAGAAGAAGAAGTTTGTTTGTTTGTTTGTTTGTTTTTAATACAATTTTTATTTTAACCCAATAGAATATATATTTTAAGACATCTTGATCCACACTCCACACCAGCTGGTGGCGGTAATACACCAAATCGTTGTTTGCCAACCAGCAAAAAAAACCAAAAGAAGAAGAAGAAGAGGGGGGGGTTGGGTCGAGGAGGAGAAGCAGCAGCAACAGAAGAAGAAGCAGAAGAAGAAGAAGACGCTGTTTACACGGTTTCACATGTGAGTTTTTTCTCTTCGTTTCACGTGAAAAGCAGTTACACGTTAGCTCCTCACATGCTAACAAATGCTAACAGTGCCGGTGTTGTGGTTAGCCCATCAACCGTCACCTGTTAGCATGTTGGCTAACAGTGGATCGGTTTCCATTATCGGACACACCCTGCTCCGACTATGTTCCGTCCGCTGTCTGACCTCCGCACAGTGTGTCCATTGTTACCTCATCCAGCAGCTTGTGTGTGTGTGTGTGTGTGTGTGTGTGTGTGTGTGTGTGTGTGTGTGTGTGTGTGTGTGTGTTACTGTGTGTGTGTTACTGTGTAAATGTGTGTGTCCATTGTTGTGTACAAAGCTGGATAAACTAAACTGGTTTGATTGAGTTTGGTTTAACTCTGTGACTCGAATGTTTTTCAACAGACACTGTTTGTATATTTCATCATCAGGTCTGCCGTTACCGTGGAGACCGCCGTCATCACGGAGGTCAAAGCTGACGTTGCCATGGCCAACAACACGGAGGACCACGTGTCTGAGCAAACCTCCTCTTGAGGAAGAGTTGAAGAAACCCTGAGCCGCCGCCGTCGACGAGCCGGTGTATCATTAGGGAGGCGGGCCAGAGAGGGAAGAAGTGGGGCCCTGCAGACAAGAGGCGGGGCCCAGGTGAGAAGAGACGTGGTCAGAAGGAGAAGCGGCGAGGTCAGGAGGAGAAGAAGGAGGGCGTGACGGTGAAGAGAATGTGGAGTGGCGGGAAGCGACAATATTGTGTGTTCTGTCGGCGTCCGCAGGTGAAGATCGCACGTCACCTGCTGCGAAAGCACACAGACGAACCGGAGGTGATGGCCGCCAGCACGCTGCCGACCGGCTCCAAACAACGCCACCTGCTGTTGGACCACCTACGCTGCAGAGGCAACTACCTCCACAACATTGAGGTTTGTTCACCTGTCGACAACCATCTTTCTGTGTACCTGTCTGTCTGTTTACCTGTCTGTGTACTTGTCTCTCTGCCACCTCAGGTGATCAGACAGGGCAGTGGTGAGATCATCCCGTGTCGTCAGCCATCAGAGGAGGTTGATGCGAGGAATTACCTGCCATGTCCGCTCTGCCTCGGTTTCTTCCTTCGCTCAGATCTCTGGAAACATCAGGCATCCTGTCGCAAGAAGCTGTCGTCCAACCCCTCCAAAGACTCCACCTCCACCACAGAGACAACGTCGGACACGACATCTGACTATACAGGAAAGTCTGTCTGTGATCGAGGAGACAACAGGACTTCCAGGTCCACGGAGGACACACTGTCTGACCCCCAAGGGGACACAGTTGCAGCAGACCAGACCTGTGAACCCGGGTCCAAGCAGCCCGATAATGCTGAACCCAGTGGGGATCAGAATGCGACCTCTGACCCCGGGGTGGATCGACCAAGGAAGCGAATTAGGGTCCAAGCCGCAGCATCCCGCCTCCTTCCAATTTCTGGCGGAGCGTCGGAGAGTTGCAGCGAAGTCCTGCATCGCATGAACCAGGACCACATCTCACATCAGGTCTGTACACCTGTTGTCCTGTGTCTCTACCTGTCCGTCCTTTACCCATCTCTGTGTTAATCCTACATTTCTTCACTCTGTCCAGGTCAAATCTGATTGGTTGATCTGTAAATATGGAAACAAGTTGATGGGGAACCAAGACGGCGGCCAGAAGAGGTACGATTATGTCAGTCAGAAGCTGCGGGAACTTGGGAGGTTCCTACTGGCAGCTAAATCACTGGACTCTGGCGTTCACACCCTGCTGGACGTTCTGGCTCCAGGCCGCCTCAGCCTGGCGCTGGCTGCTGCCAGAAAGGCGTCCGGGTACCGTTGGAGCCGCCCTCCGCTGGCAGTGAAGACCACACTGAAAACAGTTTGCGAGATTGCCATCGGAGAGAGTTTGCAGGACGGAGACTGGGAGGCTGCTGCCAAAACCACCGACTTCTACCACATCCTGGGAAGAGAGTGGGACAACCTGGGGCTGCTGAACCCTGACGCAGGTAACAAGGGGGTCAAACCTCAGGACGCATGGTTAAACAGTACTCAGCTGAATTTGATCCTGACCAGATCATTATGGGCGCCTAGTGGTGCCACCACTAGGCGCCATGCAATGCATTACATACTACTATTCCCCATACTTATTATTTGACTTCTTAGTTTTCTTCCAAAAAGTTCGGCGCGCTTCTCCTCCCACAGATTTTGTCGCACATTCACGAGACCTATAAATAAACCTGCGGAATTACGTCGAATCGTGTGCTATGACTTTTATAAGAATTTCGTCCAACATTTCGCACAAAAATCGCGATAACGCGGCCGAAAACGTACAATGGGAGTGATGCTCGCCTTACCAAAAGAGCGAGCTTGACTCCTAAAAGTTTGGGACGCTTCTCCTCCCACAAATTTTGTCGCACATTCACGAGACCTATATCAAAACATGCGGAATTACGTCGAATGGTGTGCTATTATTTTTTATAAGAATTTCGTCCAACAGTTCGCACAAAAATCGCGATAAAGTGGCCGAAAACGTACAATGGGAGTCAAGCTCGCTCTACCAAAAGAGCGAGAGGGTCCGAAACAGTTTTTTTTTTGCACTAAAACTGCTCTCAAATCGTCAAACGGAGGCTCTCAGACATGATTTTTTGATCAAAGAGCAGTTCAAGAAGATTCCTTCGCAGACATGTCACTCTCAAATCTCTCGGACCTGTGCTTATATCCGCTGCGAGAAATCGAGGAATTTTTTCCGGCTTCAACTCCCATTGGGTCCCATGTTAATTTTGACGGAAATTTCTGGAAAGAGCAAAACCGAAAAATAAAACGTAAATCGCTCCCACGGCCCCATTTCTTAGCTCTCACCAATAAAAAATATATCTGGTTGTTGATTAAAGTCTTGTGATTCTCAAAATGTTTTCATTTTACAGATAGGACTTATAGTTTTTGAGTAACAAGCATTTGTTTGCGGAGAGCGCTAGAGTGTAGAAATATCTCCTCCCCATTGAGTCCCATGTTAATTTTCGGATGACATTTTTGGAATAACCACTACGTTTCTAAATTGCTCGCATGGCCTCATTTTTTGACTCTAACCAATAATATAGATATCTATTTGTTCATCAAAGTCTTGTGATTCTCACGGTGTTTTCATCTCACAGACAGGAGTTATAGATTTTGAATTAGAGCATTTTGTTCGTGACGTACTCCCAAGGTCCAAACTGTCACTCGCTCTCTGTCACAGGTGCAGTAATTAGTGAAGTCACACACACGCAGGGGGAGAGGGCAGGGGGCGGGGCCAGAGGGGGAATGTGGGTCAGTGGGAGAAAAGAATCTTTATATTTACTACTTCAAAGGTGTTGGTCAACACTGTATGTAGTGTGGTGGGTAGAGCAGAGGGACAGAGACTCAGAGGTTGTGAGTTCAAGTCCAGGTGGATTTTCTTTGTCTTTCAGAGGGGGTCTCAGTATTGACTAATTGTTACAGCGCCACCTAGTGGTCAGTGTGAAAGTGAAGTTTGAGCAATCGACCCCAAAATTCTGTCACATGATCAGAGCCCTGACCTGAAGAGACCTGTGACACTCATACGTCTCTATGAGTGTGTCTGCAGTGTTAGTGATAGCGCCACCTACTGATCAAGTCTCTCTCTCCTGAAGCAGCCAGTCTGTGTCTCTCTCTCTTCCCAAAAAAAAGGGTTAGGGTCTGTGTGGATCCGGCAGCAAGCATGGCACCCATTCGAAATTTCTCGGCACGT
>NC_061505.1:322101-365411 GCF_022539355.2 Hippoglossus stenolepis | reverse complement strand
TACCCTACTGGCACACTAAGGAAGAGATACTAATTAAAAAACCACTCCGAACTGAATAAATAGAAACCTAATGTAATTTCGTAGATAACCAAGGAGACTATTAAACCAATTGATAAGTAAGACTATATAGATGGGTCCTACCTAATTCACTCTAATAGTTTGACTTATTTTAGGTCACAATTATTCAATTTTAAAACAAGTTTGACATGTTCTCATAGACTCTTTTACCAGGTGACACACTTCTCCTGCAATGCACAGGATTGTTTCCTTAACATCACTTTTCTTAAAATATCTCTGCATATAAGCCACCCAAACTTAAAATTATAGATATTGACGCATCCTAAGAGGGAGTCTTCTTTAATTAAGATCCTTTAATATAAAATTCCAAACTACAAAACCATGAGTAAGGAGTGTACACACAGACCAGCACTCCTGCCCCCCAAGGAATCAGCCTTAGACCAATCCACAGAAATCCAAGATGAGTCTGTTGTAACAATACTAAAGCATAAATCTCTATGTGTGTAAGTGACACAGAGCATTGCTCAGGAAGCTTCTGAGTTGTGCGGTGTATGGGACACAGGAACTTTTAGGGAGCTCCATCATTCCCAGTGGAGGACTTTTGAGCTTGAGGTGTTTGAGCTAATGGCGCGCGGTGGCCTTTCTCCAAACTACCAACAGAAGGATGAAACCGATGTTCCAACTCGACTGGGCACTGAGCAGATGGAGTATGACTCAGTTATTATCCAACCCACCTACTGAAGAGAGAACCAGAATTTAAAGGATGTCATCCCCAGAGTCTCCACTAGGGGCTGAACTCGGTTTGAGCCAGAGGCCTCAACATGACCTTAATTCTAATCTTAACCATTATCCTAACCTTAATCAATACCTAACTCTAAACCTAACCAGTTAATTTACGCCTAAACCTAACCAGTTAACCCCACGCTAAACCTAACCAGTTAACCCCATGCCTAAACCTAACCTTTAACTTTATATTAATCTTAACTCTAATCCAAACCCAAACCATTTTATCCTTAATATTAATTCTAATACTAACCAGTTGATCCTTAACAAAACCATGAATCCTTTTCTAAATTATCTTAGAATTAGATTATAATAAACTTAGTTGGACACACCCTGGGTTGATCAATACTTGGCTGGGCCTTCTCGGAGAGGGTGTCTTAGTGATGATGGTCAAACACCCGATGAGATCCTGAGGTCCACTACTGATGATGTGTCTCCATAATGTAAAATTAGGAAATTAAAATAGTATCTATAGAAATAATAGTCCAACCAACTCCGTCAAAATCAAACAACCAATAATTCAAACAATGGTATGGAGAAGCAATAAATCATGAAATATCAATACAGAAAAACAAAAAGACAGAAAGCACTTACAATGAAAGATTTAAAATATCAACAAAACTTAAAACCAGTTTTTTTAAAGGAACAATATCCCAAACAAAATAACGCTCATATTAAAAACCAACTCATATCAAAAGCCATTTCCAGTGTGGATAGGTGAGAATGGGAGAGGTCGATGACGGGCGGGCCAGTGCATTGCCTTTGACTCCCTTAGTTCAAACTGCCCAGTCGCCGGACGAAGCAGGAGTCATCGAGATATTTTTCTAACCTCAACCCAGCCAGAGCCATCGGACGAACGGCTCTCTTGAAAACCGATTTGCCTACTCCCTTCCAAAACGTTTGCTCTCTGCAGCCAAAGAATCAAGACAAGGACGTGAACTGGATGGGCTTACACAAAGGAGAAAAGAACCAGTCCAAGGACCCCAAATCCACAAAACAAAACCCAGTCTAACTAACAACGACACTTCTAAACCACAAGAAAAGCCGAGCAAAGATCAGAACCAGCAGATTGTATTCACAGCAGGAGACAGAACAAACCCAGATCTGAGCTCTGCTCCTCAAACTCCGAAAAAGATGGGAAAATCATCTCTCTAGAATATCAGACACTATCCAGACTTACCTGAGCAGGTCAACCTTTAAAACTAATCCTAGAGGAAATCACAAAATACCAATGATTATATTGAAAACTCTTACAATTATATAAATAAATATTACTATAAATATCCCAACTCATATATAAAGTATTTAATATATAAAAATCCCTCTTTTCTTCTCCTCTTTCCCCTCACTTCAGTGAGGGAGTAAAGGGGAGACAGAGTCCACAGCTCCGGTCCAAGCGGGGGAGGGTTTGACCCGTACAGGCCCTCTCCCTGACTCTGTTTCCCCCCATTATGTTATCACAGAAAATTAAGAATATATCAGTTTTATCATTTAACAGCTAAATTTTAATTAACAGGATATATCAGTGGAATAATTAACTAATAAATTGATTATTTAGTAAGGATGGACCCTACTTAATCTACTCTAACATTTGGATTAAATTCTTATGATAATAAATAATTTTTACAGACATTACAAAGGTGTTTTAACTTTTAATAAAGAGACCCGTCACGATTATCCAGTTTACTTCCAAAGGATGATGGGATTGGTTTATAAAATGTTCAGTCAAATTACTCTCTCTATCTGCAAAATAAATCCAAAACGATCAGAAAAATATCACCTAGAGGAATTTCACTTAAGATTTTAATTATTTAATTATTTATTTATTTATTAATTGAATGATTGAGTACCAATTTATATTAGTCAATGCACAAACACTACCCCTACTGGCACACTAATGAAGATAATAAATTAAAACCACTCCGAACTGAATAAATAGAAACCTAATGTACTTCAAGAGATAATCCAAGGAGACTATTAACCAATTGATAAGTAATTCATAGATGGGTCCTACCTAATTCACTCTAATAGTTTGACTTGTTTTAGGTCACAATTATTCAATTTTAAATGTTTGACATGTTTCTCATAGACTCTTTTACCAGGTGACACACTTCTCCCAATGCATTATGGGATTGCTTCCTTAACATCACTTTTCTTAAAATATCTCTGCATATAAGCCACCAAACTTAAAATTATAGACACTTAACATCCTAAGAGGGAGTTCTCTTTTAATTAAGATCCTTTTATAATACAAAATTCCAAAACTCAGCAAACCATGAGTAAGGAGGTACACACAGACTACACCTGCCCTACAGAGAATCAGCTCTTTTAGACCAATCCATGGAGAAATCCAAGACAGTCTGTTGTAACAATACTAAAGCATGTCTTGCGGTGTAAGTGACACAGTATACTGCTCAGAAGTTTCCTGGAGTTGTGCGGTGTATGGGACACAGGAACTTTTAGGAGCCTCCATCATTCCCAGTGGAGGACTTTTTGAGTTTGAGGTTTGAGCTTCTACGGCGTGTGGCCTTTCTCCAAAACCAACAGAAGGATGAAAACCGATGTTCCAACCCCGACTGGGCACTGAGCAGAGTGAGTATGACTCAGTTATTTATCCAACTCCACCTACTGAAGAGAACCAGAATTTAAAGGATGTCATCCCCAGAGTCTCCACTAGGGGCTGAAACTCAGAGCCAGAGCCAGAGGCCTCAACATGACCTTAATTCTAATCTTAACCATTATCCTAACCTTAATCAATACCTTAACTCTTAAACCTAACCAGTTAATTCTACGCCTAAACCTAACCAGTTAACCCCATGCCTAAACCCAACCAGTTAACCCCATGCCTAAACCTAACCTTTTAACTTTATATTAATCTTAACTCTAATCCAAACCCAAACCATTTTATCCTTAATATTAATTCTAATACTAACCAGTTGATCCCTTAACAAAACCGTGAATCCTTTTCTAAATTATCTGAATTAGATTATAATAAAACTTAGTTGGACACACCCTGGGTCGACCAACACTTGGCTGGGCCTTTCTCGGGAGAGGGTGTCTAGTGATGATGGCCGAAACACCCGATGATCCTGAGGTCCTACTATTGATGATGTGTTCCATAATGTAAAAATTAGGAAATTAAAATAGTATCTATAGAAATAATAGTCCAACCAACTCCGTCAAAATCAAACAACCAATAATTCAAACAATGGTATGAGAAGCAATAAATCATGAAATATCAATACAGAAAACAAAAACAGAAAGCACTTACAATGAAAGATTTAAAAATATCAACAAAACTTAAACCAGTTTTTTAAAGGAACAATATCCAAAACAAAATAACGTTCATATTAAAACCAACTCATATCAAAAGCCATTTCAGGCAAAGGGGGATAGGTGAGAATGGAGAGTAGTCGATGACGTGCGTGGGCTAGTGCGCATTGCCTTTGACTCTAGTTCAAACTGCCCAGCCGCCGGACGAAGCAGGGGAGCTACCGAGATATTTTTCTAAATCTTGCGTAACCCAGCCAGAGCCATCGGACGAACGGCTCTTTGAAAACCGATTTGCCTACCCTTCCAAAACGTTTGCTCTCTGCAGCCAAAGAATCAAGACAAGGACGTGAACTGATGGGCTACACAAAGGAGAAAAGAATCCAGTCCAAGGACCCCAAATCCACAAAACAAAACCCAGTCTAACTAACAACGACACTTCTAAACCACAAGAAAAGCCGGGAGCAAAGATCAGAACCAGCAGATTGTATTCACAGCAGGAGACAGAACAACCCAGATCTGAGCTCTGCCCTCAAACCTGAAAAAGATGGAAAATCATCTTCAGAATATCAGACACTATCCAGACTTACCTGAGGTCAACCTTTAAAAACTAACTTAGAGGAAATCACAAAATAATTACAATGATTATATTGAAAACTCTTACAATTATATAAATAAATATTACTATAAATATCCCAACTCATATATAAAGTATTTATTAATATATAAAAATCCCTCTTCTTCTCCTCTTTCCCTCTACTTCTGGAAAGGGGAGACAGAGTCCATAAGTCTGGTCCTCGCGGGGAGGGGTTTGGACCTTACAGGTCTCTCCTGACTCTGTTTCCTCATTATGTTATCACAGAAAATTAAGAATATATCAGTTTTATCATTTTTAACAGCTAAACGTAATTAACAGATAATTTCAGTGGAATAATTAACTAATAAATTGATTATTTAGTATGATGGACCTACTTAATCTACTTCTAACATTTGGATTAAATTCTTATGATAATAAAATAATTTTTACAGACATTACAAAGGTGTTTTAACTTAATAAGAGACCGTGGTCTACTGATTGGTCCATTACTCCTAAAGGATGATGGATTGGTTTATAAAACAAGTCTAGTCAAATTACTCTCTTATCTGCAAAATAAATCCAAAACGATCAGAAAAATATCACCCAGAGGAATTTTCTCTAATTTAAGATTTTTAATTATTTAATTATTTATTTATTTATTAATTGAATGATTGAGTACCAATTTATATTAGTTTGTCAGACAAACACTACCCTACTGGCACACTAAGGAAGAGATACTACTTAAAACCAATTCGAACTGAATAAATAGAAACCTAATGTACTTCGCAGATAATCCAAGGAGACGATAACCAATTGGATAAAAGTAATTCATATAGATGGGTCCTACCTAATTCACTCTAATAGTTTGACTTGTTTTAGGTCACAATTTATTCAATTTTAAACAAGTTTGACATGTTTCTCATAGACTCTTTTACCAGGTGACACACTTCTCCTGCAATGCATTATGGGATTGCTCTTAACATCACTTTTCTTAAAATATCTCTGCATATAAGCCACCCAAACTTAAAATTATAGGATATTTACCATCCTAAGAGGGAGTTCTCTTTTAATTAAGATCCTTTTATAATATAAAATTCCAAACTCAGCAAAAACTATGAGTAAGGAGTGTACACACAGACTACACCTGCCCCACAGAGAATCAGCCTTTAGACCAATCCATGGAGAAATCCAAGATGAGTCTGTTGTAAATAAAATACTAAAGCATGTCTTGCGGTGTAAGTGACACAGAGCATTGTCATAGAAGTTTCCTGGGAGTTGTGCGGTGTAAGGGACACAGGAACTTTTAGGAGCTCCATCATTCCCAGTGGAGGACTTTTTTGAGCTTTGAGGTTTGAGCTTCACGGCGCGTGGCCTTTCTCCTCCAAAACCAACAGAAGGATGGAACCGATGTTCCAACCTGACTGGGCACTGAGCAGAGTGAGTATGACCAGCTATTTATCCAACTCCACCTACTGAAGAGAACCAGAATTTAAAGGGATGTCATCCCCAGAGTCTCCACTAGGGGCTGAAATCAGAGCCAGAGCCAGAGGCCTCAACATGACCTTAATTCTAATCTTAACCATTATCCTAACCTAATCACCTTAACTCTAAACCTAACCAGTTAATTCTACGCCCAAACCTAACCAGTTAACCTCCTACATGCCTAAACCTAACCAGTTAACCCCATGCCTAACCTAACCTTTAATCCTTTATATTAATCTTAACTCTAATCCAAACCCAAACCATTTTATCCTTAATATTAATTCTAATACTAACCAGTTGATCCTTAACAAAACCGAATCCTTTTCTAAATTATTCAGAATTAGATTATAATAAAACTTAGTTGGACACACCCTGGGGTTTGGATCAATACTGGCGGGCTCTTCCTCGGGAGAGAGGTGTGTCTAGTGATGATGGCCGAAACACCCGATGATCCTGAGGTCCACTACTGATGATGTGTTCCATAATGTAAAATTAGGAAACTAAAATAGTATCTATAGAAATAATAGTCCAACCAACTCACAAAATCAAACAACCAATAATTCAAACAATGGTATGAGAAGTAACAAATCATGAAATATCAATACAGAAAACAAAAACAGAAAGTACTTACAATGAAAGATTTAAATATCAACAAACTTAAACCAGTTTTTTTAAAGGAACAATATCCCAAAACAAAATAACGTTCATATTAAAAACCAACTCATATCAAAAGCCATTTCAGGCAAAGGGGATAGGGTGAGAATGGAGAGTAGTCGATGACGTGCGTGGCTAGTGCATTGCCTTTGACTCCTAGTTCAAACTGCCCAGTCGCCGGACGAAGCAGGAGTCATCGAGATATTTTTCTAACCCTAACCCAGCCAGAGCTTAATGGACGAACGGTTTCTTTGAAACCGATTGCTCACTCCTTCCAAAAACGTTTGCTCTCTGCAGCCAAAGAATCAAGACAAGGACGGAACTGATGGGCGACACAAAGGAGAAAAGAACCAGTCCAATAATCCCAAATCCACAAAACAAACCCAGTCTAACTAACAACCATACTTCTAAAAACTACAAGAAAGCCGGGAGCAAAGATCAGAACCAGCAGATTGTGACTACAGCAGGAGACAGAACAAAACCCAGATCTGAGCTCTGCCTCAAACCTGAAAAAAGATGGAAAATCATCTTCTAGAATATCAGACACTATCCAGACTTACCTGAGGTCAACCTTAAAAACTAATCCCAGAGGAAATCACAAAATAATTACAATGATTATATTGAAAACTTTACACCATATAAACAAATATAAATATCCCAACTCATATATAAAGTATTTAATATATAAAAATCCCTCTCTCTTTCCCTCACTTCAGTGAGGGAGTAAAGGGGGAGACAGAGTCCACAGCCCGGTCCGGCGGGGGAGAGGGTTTGACCCAGACAGGTCTCTCTCCTGACTCTGTTTCCCTCATTATGTTATCACAGAAAATTAAGAATATATCAGTTTTATCATTTTTAACAGCTAAATTTAATTAACAGATAATTTAGTGGGAATAATTAACCAATAAATTGATTATTTAGTAAGGATGAACTCACTAATCACTCAACATTGGATTAAATTCTACATAATAAATAATTTTTACAGACATTACAAAGGTGTTTTAACTTAATAAAGAGACCGTGTCTACTGACTTGGTCCATTAATTCTGCACATGGGATTGGTTTATAAAACAAGTCTAATAAATTACTCTCCTCTTATCTGCAAAATAAATCCAAAAATCCATCAGAAAATATCACCCAGAGGAATTTCTAATTTAAGATTTTAATTATTTAATTATTTATTTATTTATTAATTGAATGATTGAGTATCAATTTATATTAGTTTGTCAGACAAACACTACCTCTAATAAACACTAAGGAAGAGATACTAATAAAAACCACTCCGAACTGAATAAATAGAAACCTAATGTACTTCGTAGATAACCAAGGAGACTATTAACCAATTGATAAGTAATTCATAGATGGTCCTAAATTTAATCACTCTAATAGTTTGACTTGTTTTAGGTCACAATTATTCAATTTTAAAACAAGTTTGACATGTTTGGTAGACTCTTTACCAGTATTACTTCTCCTGCAATGCATTATGGGATTGTTTCCTTTAACATCACTTTTCTTAAAATATCTCTGCATATAATGTTCCAAACTTAAAATTATAGGATATTTACCATCCTAAGAGGGAGTTCTCTTAATTAAGATCCTTTTATAATATAAAATTCCAAACTCAGCAAAAACCATGGTGGTGAGCGCCACACAGAGACCACACCTGCCCCACAGAGAATCAGCTTTATAACGAATCCATGGAGAAATCCAAGATGAGTCTGTTGTAACAATACTAAAGCATGTCTTGCGGTATACACAGCATTGCTCAGAAGTTTGAGCATGTGTATGGGACACAGGAACTTTTAGGAGCTCCATCATTCCCAGTGAGGACTTTGAGCTTTGAGGTTTGAGCTACTAAGGCAGGCCTTCTCCAAAACCAAAGGACAAACCGAAGGTTCCAACCCCGATCACACTGAGCAGAGTGAGTATGACTCGTTATTTATCCAACTCCACCTACTGAAGAGAACCAGAATTTAAAGGATGTCATCCCCAGAGTCTCCACTAGGGGCTGAAACTCAGAGCCAGAGCCAGAGGCCTCAACATGACCACCTAATCTCCAACCATCCTAACCTTAATCATACCTTAACTCTAAACCTAACCAGTTCTCCTAATCAAACCTAACCAGTTAACCTCATGCCTAAACCTAACCAGTTAACCCCATGCCTAACCTAACCTTTTAATCCTTTACATTAACTTTAACTCTAATCCAAACTCCAAACCATTTATCCTTAATATTAATTTAGCACAACCAGTTGATCCTTAACAAAACCGTGAATCCTTTTCTAAATTATCTTAGAATTAGATTATAATAAAACTTAGCTGGACACACCCTGGGGCTTGACTCACCACGGATGTGGGCCTTCCTCGGGAGAGGGTGTCTAGTGATGATGGCCGAAATAATTCAAGGATCCTGAGGTCCACTACTGATGATGTGTTCCATAATGTAAAAATTAGAAATTAAAAGTAATATTAAGGAAATAATAGTCCAACCAACTCACAAAATCAACAACCAATAATTCAAACAATGGTAAGGAGTAAAGTAACAAATCATGAAATATCAATACAAAACAAACAGAAAGCACTTACAATGAAAGATTTAAAATATCAACAAAACTTAAACCAGTTTTTTAAAAAGGAACAATATCCCAAAACAAAATAATCGCTCATATTAAAAACCAACTCATATCAAAAGCCATTTCAGGCAAAGGGGATAGGTGAGAATGGAGAGTAGTCGATGACGGCGCGGCCAGTGCATTGCCTTGACTCCCTAGTTCAAACTGCCTGGTCAGCCGGACGAAGCAGGGGGAGTCATCGGTGATATTTTTTCTAACCCTAACCCAGCCAGAGCCATCGGACGAACGGCTCTCTTTGAAAACCGACGGTTTCACTCTTCCAAATGTTTGCCTCTGCAGCCAAAGAATCAAGACAAGGACGGAACTGATGGGCGACAAAGGAGAAAAGAACCAGTCCAAGGACCTCAAATCCACAAACAAAACCCAGTCTAACTAATAAATCTACACTCTAAACCACAAGAAAAGCCGAGCAAAGATCAGAACCAGCAGATTGTATTCACAGCAGGAGGCAGAACAAACCTAGATCTGAGCTCTGCCCTCAAACCTGAAAAAGATGGAAAATCATCTTCTAGGAATATCAGACACTATCCAGACTTACCTGAGGTCAAACCCTTAAAAACTAATCCTAGAGGAAATCACAAAATAATTACAATGATTATATTGAAAACTCTTACAATTATATAAATAAAATATTACTATAAATATCCCAACTCATAAAAGTATTTAATATATAAAAAATCCCTCTTCTTCCTCTTTCTCACTTCAGTGAGGGAGTAAAGGGGAGACAGAGTCCACAGCCCGGTCCGGGCGGGGGAGGGTTTGACCCAGACAGGTCTCTCTCCTGACTCTGTTTCTCATTATGTTATCACAGAAAATTAAGAATATATCAGTTTATCATTTTTAACAGCCAACTTAATTAAATAGATAATTTCAGTGGAATAATTAACCAATAAATTGATTATTTAGTAAGGATGGACCCCTACTTAATCTACTCTAACATTTGGATTAAATTCTTAAGTGATAATAAATAATTTTTACAGACATTACAAAGGTGTTTTAACTTAATAAAGAGATCTATTTTACTTGATTTGGGTCCATTACTCCTAAAGGATGATGGGATTGGCTTATAAAACAAGTCTAGTCAAATTATTTCTTATCTGCAAAATAAATCCAAAAACGATCAGAAAAAATATCACCCAGAGGAATTTCTCTAATTTAAGATTTTTAATTATTTAATTATTTATTTATTTATTAATTGAATGATTGAGTACCAATTTATATTAGTTTGTCAGACAAACACTACCCTACTGGCACACACTAAGGAAGAGATACTAATTAAAACCACCTGGAACTGAATAAATAGAAACCTAATGTACTTCGTAGATAAACCAAGGAGACTATTAACCAATTGGATAAGTAATTCATATAGATGGGTCCTACCTAATTCACTCTAATAGTTTGACTTGTTTTAGGTCACAATTATTCAATTTTAAAACAAGCTTGACATGTTTCTCATAGACTTTACCAGGGTGACACACTTTCCCAATGGCTTATGGATTGTTTCAACATCACTTTCTTAAAAATATCTCTGCATATAAGCCACCCAAACTTAAAATTATAGGATATTTACCATCCTAAGAGGGAGTTCTTTAATTAAGATCCTTTATAATATAAAAATTCCAAACTCAGCAAAACCATGAGTAAGGAGTGTACACACAGACTACACCTGTCCCACAGAGAATCAGCTCTTAGACCAATCCATGGAGAAATCCATGAGTCTGTTGTAACAATACTAAAGCATGTCTTGCGGTGTGGGTGACACAGAGCATTGCTCAGAAGTTTTCGAGTTGTGCGGTGTATGGGACACAGGAACTTTTAGGGAGCTCCATCATTCCCAGTGGAGGACTTTTTGAGCTTTGAGGTTTGAGCTCACGGCGTGGCCTTTCTCCAAAACCAACAGAAGGATGAAACCATGTTCCAACTCGACTGGGCACTGAGCAGAGTGAGTATGACTCAGTTATTTATCCAACTCCACCTACTGAAGAGAACCAGAATTCAAAGGATGTCATCCCCAGAGTCTCCCACTTCAGGGGCTGAAACTCAGAGCCAGAGCCAGAGGCCTCAACATGACCTAATTCTAATCTTAACCATTATCCTAACCTTAATCAATACCTTAACTCTAAAACCTAACCAGTTAATTCTACGCCCAAACCTAACCAGTTAACCCCATGCCTAAACCTAACCAGTTAACCCCATGCCAAAACCTAACCTTTAATCCTTTATATTAATCTTAACTCTAATCCAAACCCAAACCATTTTATCCCCCCAATATTAATTCTAATACTAACCAGTTGATCCTTAACAAAACCGTGAATCCTTTTCTAAATTATCTTAGAATTAGATTATATTAAACTGGTTGGATACACTCTAAGTTTGACTAATACTTGGCTGGGCCTTCTCGGGAGAGGGTGTCTAGTGATGATGGCCGAAACACCATGATCCTGAGGTCCAATACTGATGATGTGTCTCCATAATGTAAAATTAGGAAATTAAAATAGTATCTATAGAAATAATAGTCCAACCAACTCCACAAATCAAACAACCAATAATTCAAACAATGGTATGAGAAGCAATAAATCATGAAAATATCAATACAGAAACAAAACAGAAAGCACTTACAATGAAAGATTTTAAAATATCAACAAAACTTAAACCAGTTTTTTTAAAGGAACAATATCCCAAACAAAATAACGCTCATATTAAAAACCAACTCATATCAAAAGCCATTTCAGGCAAAGGGGATAGGTGAGAATGGAGAGTAGTCGTATGACGCAAGGTGGGCCAGTGCATTGCCTTTCTTGACTCCCTAGTTCAAACTGCCCAGTCGTCGGACGGGCGAGGTCACTCCAGATATTTTTTTCTAACTCCTAACCTGAGCTGAGCCATCGGACGAACGGTTTCCTTGAAAACCGATTTGCCTACCTCTTCCAAAACGCTGCTTCCGCAGCCAAAGAATCAAGACAAGACGTGGAACTGATGGGCGACACAAAGGAGAAAAGAACCAGTCCAAGGACCCCAAATCCACAAAAACAAAACCCAGTCTAACTAACAATCACACTAAACCACAGAAAAGCCGAGCAAAGATCAGAACCAGCAGATTGTATTCACAGCAGGAGACAGAACAAACTCCAGATCTGAGCTCTGCCTCAAACCTGAAAAAAGATGGAAAATCATCTTCTAGAATATCAGACACTATCCAGACTTACCTGAGGTCAACCTTAAAAACTAATCCTAGAGGAAATCACAAAATAATTACAATGATTATATTGAAAACTCTTACAATTATATAAATAAATATTACTATAAATATCCCAACTCATATATAAAGTATTTAATATATAAAAATCCCCCTTCTCTCCTCTTTCCTCACTTCAGTGAGGGAGTAAAGTGGGGGTAGACAGAGTCCACAGCCTGTCCGTAGGAGGCTGACCTGACAGGTCTCTCCCTGACTCTGTTTCCCCATTATGTTATCACAGAAAATTAAGAATATATCAGTTTTATCATTTTTAAATAAAGCACTTAATTAACAGATAATTTCAGTGGAATAATTAACCAATAAATTGATTATTTAGTAAGGATGGACCCTACTTAATCTACTCTAACATTTGGATTAAATTCTTATGATAATAAATAATTTTACAGACATTACAAAGGTGTTTTAACTAATAAAGAGACCGTGTCTACTGATTGGTCCATTACTCCTAAAGGACATGATTATTTATAAAACAAGTCTAGTCAAATTACTCTCCTCTTATCTGCAAAATAAATCCAAACGATCAGAAAATATCACCCAGAGGAATTTCTCTAATTTAAGATTTTAATTATTTAATTATTTATTTATTTATTAATTGAATGATTGAGTACCAATTTATATTAGTTTGTCAGACAAACACTACCTACTGGCAATACCTAAGGAAGGATACTTAACAAAAACCACTCCCAACTGAATAAATAGAACCTAATGTACTTCGCAGATAAATCCAAGGAGACTATTAACCAATTGGATAAGTAATTCATATAGATGGGTCCTACCTAATCTACTCTAATAGCTAATTGTTTTAGGTCACACTATTCTAATTTTTAAACAAGTTTCAGACATGTTTCATAGACTCTTTTACCAGGTGACACACTTCTCCTGCAATGGTATTATGGGATTGTTTCCTTTAACATCACTTTTCTTAAAATATCTCGTATATAAGCCACCCAAACTTAAAATTATAGATATTTACCATCCTAAGAGGGAGTTTTAATTAAGATCCTTTTATAATATAAAAATTCCAAACTCAGCAAAAACCATGAGTAAGGAGTGTACACAGACTACACCTGGCCCACAGAGAACTACAGTTTTAGACCAATCCATGGAGAAATCCAAGATGAGTCTGTTGTAACAACACAAAGCATGTCTTGCGGTGTAAGTGACACAGAGCATTGCTCAGAAGTTTCTGAGTCGTAAGTGTATGGACACAGGAACTTTTAGGAGCTCCATCATTCCCAGTGGAGGATTTTTTGAGCTTTTGAGGTTTGAGCCACGGCGCAGGGCCTTTCTCCAAACCAACAGAAGGATGAAACCGAGGTTCCAACTCGACTGGGCACTGGAGCAGAGGAGAAGCACTCCAGTTATTTATCCAACTCCACCTACTGAAGAGAACCAGAATTTAAAGGATGTCATCCCCAGAGTCCTACTAGCTGAAACTCAGAGCTATGTTTGAGCCTTAACACATGACCTTAATTTAATCTTAACCATTATCCTAACCTTAATCAATACCTTAACTCTAAACCTGGGCCAGTTAATTCTACGCTCAAACCTAACCAGTTAACCCCATGCCTAAACCTAACCAGTTAACCCCATGCCTAAAACCTAACCTTTAATCCTTTATATTAATCTTAACTCTAATCCAAACCCAAACCATTTTATCCTTAATATTAATTCTAATACTAACCAATATCCTTAACAAAACCAGAATCCTTTTCTAAATTATCTTTAGAATTAGATTATAATAAAATTTAGTTGGACACACCCTGGGCTTGATCAATACTTTCTGGCGGCCTTCCTCGGGAGAGGTGTCTAGTGATGATGGTCAAACACCCGATGATCCGAGGTCCACTACTGATGATGTGTTCCATAAATGTAAAATTAGGAAATTAAAATAGTATCTATAGAAATAATAGTCCAACCAACTCCGTCAAAATCAAACAACCAATAATTCAAACAATGGTATGAGAAGTAATAATCATGAAATATCAATACAGAAAACAAAAAATAGAAAGTACTTACAATGAAAGATTTAAAATATCAACAAAACTTAAACCAGTTTTTTTAAAGGAACAATATCCCAAAACAAAATAACGCTCATATTAAAACCAACTCATATCAAAAGCCATTTCAGGCAAAGGGGATAGGTGAGAATGGAGAGAAGTCGATGACGCGGCGTGGCCAGTGTGATTGCCTTTGACTCCCTAGTTCAAACTGCCCAGTCGCCGGACGAATAGGAGTCATCGAGACATTTTTTCTAATCCCTAACTCCAGCCAGAGCTATCGGACGAACGGCTCCCTTTGAAAACCGATTTGCCTACCCCTTCCTAAAAATCGTCATTCTCTGTAAAGCCAAAGAATCAAGACAAGGACGGAAACTGATGGGCGACACAAAGGAGAAAAGAACCAGTCCAAGGACCCCAAATCCACAAAACAAAACCCAGTCTAACTAACAACTATTAATTTAAACCACAAGAAAAGCCGGGAGCAAAAGACTGTGAACCAGCAGATTGTATTCACAGCAGGAGACAGAACAAACTCCAGATCTGAGCTCTGCTCCTCAAACCTGAAAAAGATGGAAAATCATCTTCTAGGAATATCAGACACTCATCCAGACTTACCTGAGGTCAACCTTTAAAACTAATCCTAGAGGAAATCACAAAATAATTACAATGATTATATTGAAAACTCTTACAATTATAAATAAATATTACTATAAATATCCCAACTCATATATAAAGTATTTAATATATACAAAAATCCCTCTTCTCCTCTTCCTCACTTCAGTGAGGGAGTAAAGGGGAGACAGAGTCCACAGCCCGGTCCGCGGGGAGGGTTTGACCCAGACAGGTCTCTCCTGACTCTGTTTCCTCATTATGTTATCACAGAAAATTAAGAATATATCAGTTTTATCATTTTTACCAGCTAAATTTACTAACAGATAATTTCAGTGGAATAATTAACCAATAAATTGATTATTTAGTAAGGATGACCCTACTTAATCTACTCTGCAACATTCTGGATTAAATTCTTATGATAATAAATAATTTTTACAGACATTACAAAGGTGTTTTAACTTAATAAAGAGACCGTGTCTACTGATTGGTCCATTACTCCTAAAGGATGATGGGATTGGCTTATAAACAAGTCTAGTCAAATTACTCTTATCTGCAAAATAAATCCAAAACCATCAGAAAAAATATCACCTAGAGGAATTTCTCTAATTTAAGATTTTTAATTATTTAATTATTTATTTATTTATTAATTGAATGATTGAGTACTAATTTATATTAGTTTGTCAGATAAACACTACCCTAATACTGGCACTAAGGAAGAGATACTAATTAAACCACTCCGAACTGGAATAAATAGAAACCTAATGTACTTCGAGATAAATCCAAGGAGACTATTAACCAATTGGATAAGTAATCATATAGATGGGTCCTACCTAATTCACTCTAATAGTTTGACTTGTTTTAGGTCACAATTATTCAATTTTAAACAAGTTTGACATGTTTCTCAGACTCTTTACCAGGTGACACACTCTCCTGCAATGCATTATGGGATTGTTTCTTAATACTACCTTTTCTTAAAATATCTCTGCATATAAGCCACCCAAACTTAAAATTATAGGATATTTACCATCCTAAGAGGGAGTTCCTCTTTACTAAGATCCTTTTATAATATGTACCCAAACTCAGCAAAACCATGAGTAAGGAGGTACACACAGACTACACCTGCCCCACAGAGAATCAGCTCTTTAGACCAACCAAGGAGAGTCCAAGATGAGTCTGTTGTAAATAATACTAAAGCATGTCTTTATGTGTAAGGACACAGAGCATTGCTCAGAAGTTTCCTGGAGTTGTGCGTATGGGACACAGGAACTTTTAGGGAGCTCCATCATTCCCAGTGGGAGGACTTTTGAGCTTGAGGTTTGAGCCACGGCGGTGGCCTTTCTCCAAAACCAACAGAAGGATGAAACCGATGTTCCAACCTCCGACTGGGCACTGAGCAGAGTGAGTATGACTCAGTTATTTATCCAACTCCACCTACTGAAGAGAACCAGAATTTAAAGGATGTCATCCCCAGAGTCTCCACTAGGGCTGAAACTCAGAGCCAGAGCCAGAGGCCTCAACATGACCTTAATTTAATCTTAACCATTATCCTAACCTTAATCAATACCTTAACTCTAAACCTAACCAGTTAATCTCTACGCCTAAACCTAACCAGTTAACCCCATGCCTAAACCTAACCAGTTAACCCCATGCCTAAACCTAACCTTTAATCCTTTATATTAATCTTAACTCTAATCCAAACTCAAACCATTTTATCCTTAATATTAATTCTAATACTAACCAGTTGATCCTTAACAAAACCGTGAACTTCTTTTCTAAATTATCTGTAATTCAGATTATAATAAAACTTAGTTGGACACACCCTGCTTGACTGGCCTGGCGGGCCTTCCTCGGGAGAGGGTGTCTAGTGATGATGGCCGAAACACCCGATGATCCTGAGGTCCACTACTGATGATGTTCCATAATGTAAAATTAGAAATTAAAAGAAGACCTATAGAAATAATAGTCCAACCAACTCCACAAAATCAAACAACCAATAATTCAAACAATGGTATGAGAAGCAATAAATCAGAAATATCAATACAGAAAAACAAAAAAACAGAAAGCACTTACAATGAAAGATTTAAAATATCAACAAACTTAAACCAGTTTTAAAGGAACAATATCCCAAAACAAAAATAACGCTCATATTAAAAAACCAACTCATATCAAAAGCCATTTCAGGCAAAAGGGGATAGGTGAGAATGGAGAGTAGTCGAGACGTATGCGTGGCCAGTGCATTGCCTTTGACTCTAGTTCAAAACTGCCCAGTCAGCCGGACGAAGCAGGGGGAGTCATCGAGATATTTTTCTAACCTCTAACCCAGCCAGAGCCATCGGACGAACGGCTCTTCTTGAAAACCGATTTGCCTACTCCCCTTCCAAAACGCTTGCTCTCTGCAGCCAAAGAATCAAGACAAGGGACGTGAACTGATGGGCGACAATAAAGGAGAAAAGAAATCCAGTCCAAGGACCCCAAATCCACAAAACAAACCCAGTCTAACTAACAACGACACTTCTAAACCACAAGAAAAGCCGGAGCAAAGATCAGAACCAGCAGATTGTATTCACAGCAGGAGGCAGAACAAACCCAGATCTGAGCTCTGCCCTCAAACCTGAAAAAGATGGAAAATCATCTTCTAGAATATCAGACACTATCCAGACTTACCTGAGGTCAACCTTTAAAACTAATCCTAGAGGAAATCACAAAATAATTACAATGATTATATTGAAAACTCTTACACCATATAATGCATATTACTATAAATATCCCAACTCATATATAAAGTATTTAATACATAAAATCCCTCTTCTTCTCCTCTCTTCCTCACTTCAGTGAGGGAGTAAAGGGGAGACAGAGTCCAGCTGGGTCCGGTCCGGCGGGGGAGGGTTTGACCCGTACAGGTCTCTCCCTCTGGACTCTGTTTCCTCATTATGTTATCACAGAAAATTAAGAATATATCAGTTTCATCATTTTTAACAGCTAAATTTAACAACAGATAATTTCAGTGGAATAATTAACCAATAAATTGATTATTTAGTATGATGGACCCTACTTAATCTACTTCTAACATTTGGGATTAAATTCTTTATGATAATAAATAATTTTACAGATACTAGCAAGTGTTTTGAACTAATAAAGAGACTGTGTCTACTGATTGGTCCATTACTCCTAAAGGATGATGGGATTGGTTTATAAAACAAGTCTAGTCAAATTACTCTCCTCTTATCTGCAAAATAAATCCAAAACGATCAGAAAATATCACCCAGAGGAATTTCTCTAATTTAAAGATTTTTAATTATTTAATTATTTATTTATTTATTAATTGAATGATTGAGTACCAATTTATAATATTGTCAGACAAACACTACCCTACTGGCACACTAAGGGAAGAGATACTAATTAAAACCACTCCTAACTGAATAAATAGAAACCTAATGTACCTAGGATAACCAATGAGACTATTAACCAATTGGATAAGTAATTCATAGATGGGTCCTACCTAATTCACTCTAATAGTTTGACGGTTTTAGGTCACAATTATTCAATTTTAAACAAGTTTGACATGTTTCTCATAGACTCTTTACCAGGTGACACACTTCTTCTGCAATGCATTATGGGATTGTTTCCTTTAACATCACTTTTCTTAAAATATCTCTGCATATGCTTGACCCAAACTTAAAATTATAGGATATTTACCATCCTAAGAGGGAGTTCTCTAATTAAGATCCTTTTTATAATATAAAATTCCAAACTCAGCAAAAACATGAGTAAGGAGTGTACACACAGACTACACCTGCCCCACAGAGAATCAGCTCTTTAGACCAATCCATGGAGAAATCCAAGATGAGTCTGTTGTAACAATACTAAAGCATGTCTTGCGGTGTAAGTGACACAGAGCATTGCTCAGAAGTTTCTGGAGTTGTGCGGTGTATGGGACACAGAACTTTTAGGGAGCTCCATCATTCCTAGTGGAGGACTTTTTGAGCTTTGAGGTTTGAGTCACGGCGTGTGGCCTTTCAAAAATCCAACAGAAGGATGAAACCATGTTCCAACCCACTGGGCACTGAGCAGAGTGAGTATGACTCAGTTATTTATCCAACTCCAATCACTAAAGAGAACCAGAATTTAAAGGATGTCATCCCCAGAGTCTCCACTAGGGGCTGAAACTCAGAGCCAGAGCCAGAGGCCTCAACATGACCTTAATTCTAATCTTAACCATTATCCTAACCTTAATCAATACCTTAACTCTAAACCCAACCAGTTAATTCTACGCCTAAACCTAACCAGTTAACCCTCATGCCTAAACCTAACCAGTTAACCCCATGCCTAAACCTAACCTTTTAACTTTATATTAATCTTAACTCTTAATCCAAACCCAAACCATTTTATCCTTTACTAATTCTAATACTAACCAGTTGATCTCAATAAAACCGTGAATCCTTTTCTAAATTATCTTAGAATTAGATTATAATAAAACTTAGTTGGACACACCCTGGGCTTGACTGTCCCTGGCGGGGCCTTCCTTCGGGGAGAGGTGTCTAGTGATGATGGCCGAAACACCGATGATCCTGAGGTCCACTACTGATGATGTGTTCCTATAATGTAAAATTAGAAATTAAAATAGTATCTATAGAAATAATAGTCCAACCAACTCCGTCAAAATCAAACAACCAATAATTCAAATAATGGTATGAGAAGCAATAAATCATGAAATATCAATACAGAAACAAAAACAGAAAGCACTACAATGAAAGATTTAAAATATCAACAAAATTTAAACCAGTTTTTTTAAAGGAACAATATCCCAAAACAAAATAACGGCTCATATTAAAACCAACTCATATCAAAAGCCATTTGAAAGAAAGGGGAGAGAGAATGGGAGAGTAGTCAAGACGTGCGTGGGCCAGTGCATTGCCTTGACTCTAGTTCAAACTGCCCAGTCAAGCCGGACGAAGCAGGGGAGTCACCAGATATTTTTTCTAACCCTAACCCAGCCAGAGCCATCGGACGAACGGCCCTCTTTGAAACCGATTTGCCTACCCTTCCAAAACGCTTGCTCTCTGCAGCCAAAGAATCAAGACAAGGACGTGAACTGGATGGGCGACACAAAGGAGAAAAGAACCAGTCCAAGGACCCCAAATCCACAAAACAAAACCCAGTCTAACTAACAACGATACTTCTAAACTACAAGAAAAGCCGGGAGCAAAGATCAGAACCAGCAGATTGTATTCACAGCAGGAGACAGAACAACCCAGATCTGAGCTCTGCCCTCAAACCTGAAAAAAGATGGAAAATCATCTTCTAGAATATCAGATACACTATCCAGACTTGCCTGAGGTCAACCTTTAAAAACTAATCCTAGAGGAAATCACAAAAATAATTACAATGATTATATTGGAAAACTCTTACAATTATATAAATAAATATTACTATAAATATCCCAACTCATATATAAAGTATTTAATATATAAAAATCCTCTTCTCTCCCTCTTCTTCCCTCACTTCAGTGAGGAGAAAAGGGGAGACAGGAGTCCACAGCCCAACTGGCGGGGGAGAGGCCTGACCCGCACAGGTCTCTCTCCTGACTCTGTTTCCTCATTATGTTATCACAGAAAATTAAGAATATATCAGTTTCTATCATTTTTAACAGCTAAATTTAATTAACAGATAATTTCAGTGGAATAATTAATAAATTGATTATTTATAAGATGGACTCTACTTAATCTACTCTAACATTTGGATTAAATTCTTATGATAATAAATAATTTTTACAGACATTACAAAGGTGTTTTAACTAATAAAGAGACCGTGTCTACTGATTGGTCCATTACTCCTAAAGGATGATGGGATTGGTTTATAAAACAAGTCTAGTCAAATTACTTTCCTCTTATCTGCAAAATAAATCCAAAAACGATCAGAAAAATATCACCCAGAGGAATTTCTAATTTTAAGATTTTTAATTATTTAATTATTTATTTATTTATTAATTGAATGATTGAGTACCAATTTATATTAGTTTGTCAGACAAACACTACCCCTACTGGCACAATTAAGGAAGAGATACTAATTAAAACCACCTGAACTGAATAAATAGAAACTCAATGTACTTCAACAGATAAATCCAAGGAGACTATTAAACCAATTGGATAAGTAATTCATATAGATGGGTCCTACCCACTCCACTTCAATAGTTTGACTTGTTTTAGGTCACAATTATTCAATTTTAAACAAGTTTGACATGTTTCTCATAGACTCTTTTACCAGGTGACACACTTCTCCTGCAATGCATTATGGGATTGTTTCCTTAACATCACTTTTCTTAAAATATCTCTGCATAAGCCACCCAAACTTAAAATTATAGGATATTTACCATCCTAAGAGGGAGTTCTCTTAATTAAGATCCTTTTTATAATATAAAATTCCAAACTCAGCAAAAACCATGAGTAAGGGGAGGTACACACAGACCACACCTGCCCCACAGAGAATCAGCTCTTTAGACCAATCCATGGAGAAATCCAAGATGAGTCTGTTGTAACAATACTAAAGCATGTCTTGCGGTGTAAGTGACACAGAGCATTGCTCAGGAAGTTTCCTGGAGTTGTGCGGTGTGTATGGGTACAGGAACTTTTAGGGAGCTCCATCATTCCCAGTGGAGGACTTTTTTGAGCTTTGAGGTTGAGCCACGGCGTGTGGCCTTTCTCCAAAACCAACAGAAGGATGAAACCGAAGGTTCCAACTCCGACTGGGCACTGAGCAGAGTGAGTATGACTCCAAGTTATTTATCCAACTCCACCTACTGAAGAGAACCAGAATTTAAAGGATGTCATCCCAGAGTCTCCACTAGGGGCTGAAACTCAGAGCCAGAGCCAGAGGCCTCAACATGACCTTAATCAATCTTAACCATTATCCTAACCTTAATCAATACCTTAATCCTAAACCTAACCAGTTAATTCCTACGCCAAACCTAACCAGTTAATTCTACGCCTAAACCTAACCAGTTAACCCCATGCCTAAACCTAACCTTTAACTTTATATTAATCTTTTAACCTAATCCAAACCCAAACCATTTTATCCTTAATATTAATCTAATACTAACCAGTTGATCCTTAACAAAACCGGTGGAACTTTTCTAAATTATCTTTAGAATTAGATTATTATAATAAAACTTAGTTGACACACCCTGGGGCTTGGATCAATACAGACGGAAGGGCCTTCCTCGGGAGAGGGTGTCTAGTGATGATGGCCGAAACACCACATGATCCTGAGGTCCACTACTGATGATGTGTTCGTATAATGTAAAATTAGGAAATTAAAATAGTATCTATAGAAATAATAGTCCAACCAACTCCGTCAAAATCAAACAACCAATAATTCAAACAATGGAATGAGAAGCAATAAATCATGAAATATCAAGACAGAAACAAAAACAGAAAGCACTTACAATGAAAGATTTAAAATATCAACAAAACTTAAACCAGTTTTTAAAGGAACAATATCCCAAAACAAAATAACGTTCACATTAAAACCAACTCATATCAAAAGCCATTTCAGGCAAAGGGGATAGGTGAGAATGGAGAGTAGCTCATGACGCAAGTGCGTGGGCCAGTGCATTGCCTTGACTCTAGTTGGAAACTGCCCAGTCAGGTCGGACGAAGCAGGGGGAGTCATCGAGATATTTTTTCTAACCCTAACTCAGCCAGAGCCATCGGACGAACGGCTCTCTTGAAAACCGATTTGCCTACCCTTCCAAAACGTTTGCTCTGCAGCCAAAGAATCAAGACAAGGACGTTGAACTGATGGGTGACACAAAGGAGAAAAGAACCAGTCCAAGGACCCCAAATCCACAAAACAAAACCCAGTCTAACTAACAACGACACTTCAAACCACAAGAAAAAGCCGGGAGCAAAGATCAGAACCAGCAGATTGTATTCACAGCAGGAGGCAGAACAAACCCAGATCTGAGCTCTGCCTCAAACCTGGAAAAGATGAAAATCATCTTCTAGAATATCAGGACACTATCCAGACTTACCTGAGGTCAACTCTTTAAAACTAATCCTAGAGGAAATCACAAAATAATTACAAGATTATATGGAAAACTCTTACAATTATATAAATAAATATTACTATAAATATCCTTAACTCATATAAAGTATTTAATATATAAAAATCCCTCTTCTTCTCTTCCTCACTTCAGTGAGGGAGTAAAGGGGGAGACAGAGTCCACAGCCCGGTCCGGGCGGGGAGGGTTTGACCCGTACAGGTCTCTTCTCCCTGACTCTGTTTCATTATGTTATCACAGAAAAATTAAGAATATATCAGTTTATCATTAACAGCTAAATTTAATTAACAGATAATTTTAGTGGAATAATTAACCAATAAATTGATTCTTTAGTAAGGATAACTTACTTAATCTTACCTAACATTTTGGATTAAATTCTTATGATAATAAATAATTTTTACAGACATTAATAAAGTGTTTTAACTTAATAAAGAGACCGTGTCTACTGATTGGTCCATTACCCAAAGGATGATGGGATTGGTTTATAAAACAAGTCTATCAAATTACTCTCTTATCTGCAAAATAAATCCAAAACGATCAGAAAATATCACCCAGAGGAATTTCTCTAATTTAAGATTTTAATTATTTATTTATTTATTTATTTATTAATTGAATGATTGAGTACTGATTTATATTAGTTTGTCAGACAAACACTACTCTACTGGCACACTAAGGAAGAGATAATAACTAAAAACCACTCCGAACTGAATAAATAGAAACTTTCAAGGTATTTGACAGATAAATCCAAGGAGACTATTAACCAATTGATAAAATAATTCATATAGATGGGTCCCACTCTTAATTCACTCTAATAGTTTGACTTGTTTTAGGTCAAAATTATTCAATTTTAAACAAGTTTGACATGTTTCTCATAGACTCTTTTACCAGGTGACACACTTCTCCTGCAATGCATTATGGGATTGTTTCCCTAATATCACTTTTCTAAAATATTCCCATATAAGCCACCTAAACTTAAAATTATAGGATATCACCATCCTAAGAGGGAGTTCTCTTAATCAGATCCTTTATAATATAAAATTCCAAACTCAGCAAAAACCATGAGTATGAGTGTACACACAGACTACACCTGCCCCACAGAGAATCAGCCTTTAGACCAATCCATGGAGAAATCCAAGATGAGTCTGTTGTAACAATACTAAAGCATGTCTCTATGTGTGTAAGTGACACAGAGCATTGCTCAGAAGTTTCCTGGAGTTGTGCGCGGTGTATGGGACACAGGAACTTTTTAGGAGCTCCATCATTCCCAGTGGAGGACTTCTTGAGCTTTGAGGTTGAGCTATGTAATACCTTTCTCCAAAACCAACAGAAGGATGAAACCGATGTTCCAACCCCGACTGGGCACTGAGCAGAGTGAGTATGACTCAGTTATTTATCCAACTCCACCTACTGAAGAGAACCAGAATTTAAAGGATGTCATCCCCAGAGTCTCCAATTAGGGCTGAAACTCAGAGCCAGAGCCAGAGGCCTCACATGACCTTAATTCTAATCTTAACCATTATCCTAACCTTAATCAATACCTTAATCAAACCTAACCAGTTAATTCTACGCCTTAAACCTAACCAGTTAATTCTACGCCCAAACCTAACCAGTTAACCCCATGCCTAAACCTAACCTTTAATCCTTTATATTAATCTTAACTCTAATCCAAACCCAAACCATTTTATCCACATTAATTCTAATACTAAACCAGCTGATCCTTAACAAACCGTGTGAATCCTTTTCTAAAATTATCTTAGAATTAGATTATAATAAAACTTAGTTGGACACACCCTGGGTTGACTGTCTCTGGCGGGGCTTTCTCGGGAGAGGGTGTCTAGTGATGATGGCCGAAACACCCGATGATCCTGAGGTCCACTACTGATGATGTGTCTCCATAATGTAAAATTAGGAAATTAAAATAGTATCTATAGAAATAATAGTCCAACCAATCCACAAAATCAAACAAATTGGAACAAATGAGAAGCAATAAATCATGAAATATCAATACAGAAAACAAACAGAAAGCACTTACAATGAAAGATTTAAAATATCAACAAAATCTTCTAAACCAGTTTTTTTAAAGGAACAATATCCCAAAACAAAATAACGTTCATATTAAAAACCAACTCATATCAAAAGCCATTTCAGGCAAAGGGGATAGGTGAGAATGGAGAGTAGTCGATGACGTGCGTGGGCCAGTGCATTGCCTTTGACTCCCTAGTTCAAACTGCCCAGTCGTCGGACGAAGCAGGGGGAGTCATCGAGATATCTCTTCTAACCCTAACCCTCTGAAGAAATCCCACTCCTGGCACCACAGACATCTGGTGGTGGACGAACCCTTGATTCAGGAAAAACCAGCAGATGATTTAACATTTTTAGCACATTAAAAAACACAGATGAACTAGAGGCTGAACATTTTATTGATTTCTTGGTAACATGACAAACACAACAGTGACATTGAGATACTAGAATAAATGAACATTTGCAGATTAAGTTACTAATCACATTTCGCTGGATATCACCTTTTTGCAATACCTTGAATTTACACATTATTGGACCAATCAGGACTGTTGAACTACACCTGTGTCGACATTTTAATTAGAATAAATGTCAACAAACACTTGGTTAAAGGACAAAGTTTGTTATATCATATCAAGTTTTTTAGATTTTCTCACTTTGTTCTTGTCTTTCGTTATAAAAATAAGATACTGACAATTTTATCTCTGAATAAATTAAGTTAAGACACTGATCACATGACTGATGGAATAAATCATTATATTAATTAAAATGTTACTGATCCTGTAGTAAAGTTTAGTATCGTTCAATCAACTGATCATGAACTGAAGTGCCTCATTGACTCTGCTCAGCTTGAAACACATTCAAATTAATTGTGACTGCAACCTCCGTCGCTCCTTCTGAATGCCTGTCGACAGCTGAACGACAATCAGAAGAAGAAACTCAGAGAAATGTTTGAATTTAAGTTGAAGTTTTGAGAAATATCACTGTGACACTCAGCATCTACGATGTGAGGGCGAGCCACGGTTTGAACTTGTGTTTATACAACAGTCTACATGCTAGTCAAAGACAAAATGTTAAAGTATCAGACCCACATGAGGCACAGAAATTACTGGTTCAATATAAACCTGATGAAGTGACATCAGACAATCACTATCCAGATGTTACTCTTATTTATATTATTTGTATTTCCCTTATATGTTCAAAACTTTCTTTTGCTTTCCCAACAATTACAAATCTTGCGGTTCCACCAGTTTTATTGCATTTGGATGAAAATGTTTCATTGGCTAAGAAAATGTCCTTAAAGCACAGCGTTTGAGGTAGAGTCGGTGTGTGTGATGGTGGGGGGGGTTGGTGTGTATGTAAATTATTTCTTTATCTTCTGTCGGTCCAGAAATTTTTGACGTCTCTCAACTGGAATCTCATCAAGACAGATACCATGGTTACTGGCCCTGAGAGAGAGAGAGAGACACAGAGAGACAGATCACAGACAGAGACACATCACAGACAGAGAGTCAGAGAGAGCGAGAGATGCATCACAGAAAGAGAAAGAGAGACAGACAGAAAGAGACATGACGACAGAGAAAGTTAAGATGTATTTAAATACAAATGATCATGTGTTTACATTTAAGTAACCTCTTACCCTCCGGTCAGATCTGGAGGAACAGGAAGAGGTTTACTGAAACCATCTTGCCCAATTAGCCAATAGGTGTCCTCCGAGCCCTTCACCTGGAAAAAAAACATCATCACCTTCATCATCAGTAATTTCAGCTGATGAAATATCTAATATCTAATTTGTGTAAATGTAATTTTAATTATTCAATAATGTGATTGTGTGTTTATATATATATATATATAAAAAACACAGATGAAAGGTCAGAGCAGTTAATCAGACCTGAGCTTTCCTGGTGTCGAAGTGATATCCCAGTTTGAGGCTGGTCAGAACCTTCATCGTGCTCAGACTGATGTGGATCCTATAGGCTGGACACAGAAAAAACGTAATCAAGTTCACGTTTCATGTTGACTCACAATCTTTCACACAAGAGAAACAAGAGAAATCAAACTCAGATCAGACTGTTTTTACGTACGCAGTCCAGTGGCTTCCATGTGTGATGCTGTGGTCACCGTGTCTCCAAACAGACAATACCTGGGCATCATGAGTCCAACCACACCAGCTACGAGCGGACCTAAGCACATACACAGGTCACGTGCTCAGTCAACACACCCACAGCGTGTGGAAGCTGCAGCTGGAATATACGTTTCTGCTTCATTACATTTAATTTAGCTGACGCTTTTATCCAAAGCGACAATGAGTGCATCAACCATGAGGAACAAACACAGAACAAGAATCAAGAAAGTACAATTTTCTTCAAGAAACCCAAACTACAAAGTGCAACATGTAAGTGACATAAGTGAAACTAAAGCGCTACTATATAATTTTTGTATTCGTTTTTATTCAAGGTGTAGTCGGAAGAGATGTTTTTTTAGTTTGCGGCGGATGATGTGTAGACTTTCTATCCTGATGTCATTGGGGAGCTCGTTCCACCGTTTAGGAGCCAGGACAACAAAGAGTTGGGATTTTGTTGAGTGTTTCATTCATATCATTAACTCATGTTTCTGTGTCCTTGAGCATGAATCAAACCTCAATAAACGCATAAAATCAGTTGTTGTGAGTTTCAAGATGTGAAAAATCTACAGGAGGAACTGGATGTGGTTACATCAGATGAATCAACTGGTGCATCAGCAATATTACAATAGTAACACGCTAACCCCCCCTCCCCCTGTCATCTGCAGCTACATGCCTCCATGACCTGTTGTCTCCTGTCCTACATCTGGTCAACCTGTGGTCACCAGATTATTCTTCAATGTGACGCACCAAAGCTGACCAGTTAACCAGCTGACCAGGTCACCAATGAGCACCAGGCCATAACCGAGCTGACAGTCAACCAGAGAGTTGGTCCAGAACTAATAATGTTCACTGTGCTTTGAGCAGTATGACGCCATGTTAACGACATGACGGGGCCGTGTGTGTATTACCCGAGTGCAGGCCAATGCGTATCTTCACTTTGATCTCAGGCATGTGTTTGATCTTAAAGGCTCCGATCGAGTGCAGGATGTCCAGAGACATGTTGGCCACTTCAGCTGCATGTCGGGTTCCATTCCTGTTTGGGACGCCTGACGCCACCATGTAGGCGTCTCCGATCGTTTCCACCTGAAAACAAAGCTTTGATGGATGCTCTGACTCTGTGATGCATCATTAGACTTCAGTGAATCAGGAAGAAGAACAAACACTGATCTCAGTAATTCTCTTGTCATGTAATCTTAGTTAAAGGTCACTTGTGTTAAGTAAGAGCAAATGTGTTTGTGGAGGTAAACAGTTTACCTTGTAGACGTCATGACTCGCAATGATGGCATCAAACATGGTGTAGAGGTCATTCAGGAGGTCAACCACCTACACACACACACACACACACACACACTTTTAGTTCAAAATGATCTACTATAAAACAAACATCTAAAATCAACTTGACCTGTATTATATCTATTTACATATTATCTATGAAATTTACATTACATTTTTAATCCTGGAGAATCTCCAGTTTTAATCAAGGTAACGGTGCATTTCACTTGTCGGTCGGGTCAGATCCGCAAAAGTGAATTTTATCCAGTTGGAAGTCGCATTTTCAGAATACACTCTTTAGAGCTTGGTGGTTTTTAACTCTATATTTGAATCGGATGAAGGATTTTAGTCGTTGGACGTCTGGATCTTAAGTTAAAAGCAAAAAGATGAGCAAACGTTTGTGGCAGCTCGACGCACAGCCCCTCAGAGACTTCCTGTGTCTGTGATTTTTAAGGGTTAGGGTCAGTACTTTTACTGGATCGAATCAGCAGCTCTAGGGTTCGGGGTGTTTTGGACAGGAGGAAAACTCTGAGAATTCAGCTCCCAATAAAAACCTTCTCAACATTAACACTGAAGGAATCCTAACCCAGGAAAAGACTACAACTCCCAACAAAACAGGATGTAAGAGAGCAGATACCTCGATTGGCTCGCTGAGAGCTGAGATGGTTGTAAATCCAACGATGTCACTGAAGTAAAGAGTCGAATCTGAATAATGTTCAGGTCGAACGGGTTTCCCTTTTTTCAGAGCTTGAGCCACTGATCTGAAACAATGAGAGACGATAGATTTTGTTTGTACCATGTCAGTCTCCTGTCTGGGTGTCCAGACTCTAACCTGCACTCACTTCATACTTTAACAATGAACTCATATGACTCTGTGGCAGTCGACCTTGCCACGGGGCTCTCCCACACACAGCCAGAGACAGACGTGTTGCTTCTAAGCATCTTTATTAATAAACAAACAAACTTCAATCAAACATAAAGCGACTAGCTTTGCAGCTTAGTGTCTCCGAGTCCTCTGGTTCAGGCAGTGTTGGAGTTCCAGAGTGATCTGAGTTCTGAGTCTCCTGAGGCAGCTCCGATGATGCCTTTTAAGCACGAGGACCAATCAGCTAACAGCTCTCACCTGCGCTGATTGATCCTCTGTGGTGCAGGTGAGGGTGCTCTCCACAGACTCATTTAAATACACCGAAAAAACTTTTTATGTGCACTCCGTTCCCCTTCCACACACAGTCAGCACTTGAGGGTTAAAGTCACCGGAACGATCTGGTATCATAATCTGACATCAATTAATAACTAATTAAATGCATTTTTCTGTTTGTGTGTAAAGAGCGACACAAACGAGTGTGTTTCCCAAAGTCTCAAAATAAAAGCAGCTGAATTGACTGAAATCTGTCATGTACAGACAACTTTCAGTGGATCACTGTGATACTGAAGGAAACTTAAAAACATCACGTAGTGATCCACTGCACAGCCATCAGGTGTCACTGCTGTGTCAGACCTGTGCTCTCATTCAAGGTTTTACTGATGTCGTACTTGGGCAGAAGTTGTCCAATCAGTTTCTCCGTCTTGTTCCTCTCGACCTCCAGTTCGTCTGTTCGTTCTCTGATCAGATCCTCCAGGTTTGAACTGTACTGCTCCAACATCCGCAACATGGAGTCGATGATGTTCGCACGCTTCCCTCGATTTATGCCCCGAAACTGCAGATACACAAACACATCAACAAGTTAACAAAAAATACACAACACACAAATCACACAATCCCACAACATTAGAGTAGATGATGTTCCCCCACTTCCCTGGATTAATGCAAACCCACTAACACATAATGTACAAACACACAAAACACACAATCATACAAAAACACAAGACACAGAAACACACACATATTCATCATCATGTAAAACACACACTGGATTTTGTATTGTATTGTGCAGTTTGTCATGTGGCCAGCAGGTGGCAGCTGTTCCCACCTGTTTGACAATGTCGTCAAAGCTCGGTCTCTTACTCGGATCTTCATTCCAACATTCGTTCATCAGACTCAGACATTCGCTTGGAGCTTCATCCACCGAAACCACCGGTCTGAAGAGCGGAGGGGGCGTCTTTAGACGCTCCATGATCTCTAACAGACAGACAGGCAGAGAGAGACAGGTGAGAGAGAGATGGGGGAGAGACAGACAGAGAGACAGGTAGTGCCTGGACCATCCTTTCTCACCGTGGGCGGGCATGTCCATCATGGCATACGGCAGCGTGCGTGAGATCACTTCCTGTATGATGATAGAGAAACTGAAAACATCTCCGGCAAATGAACCTCCACGGACCGAGTTCCTCAGAAGCTCCGGGGCGGACCACAGCAGCTCTGAGAGACAGACAGACAGGTTGAGAGGGAGAGAGAGAGACAGGTAGAGAAACACTGACTGACAGAAAGACACAATGCTCTTCTCTCTGTGTTAGCCCCACCCCTTAACCAATCATATTGTAAGAAATGCATGGATGCTCTGAAAGGACCAATCAGATGAAAGACAGTCCGTCTCACCTTGTGTCATGTGCTGTCAAACAAACTATAGAAAAGGTCTTCAAGTAACAGACGTAAACGTAAATTATATACGAAGTCATTGGAGAGATGCAAATAGATGCAAATGGCGGGACGGATGTGAAATTTGCATCATTCGCTCGGGTTGAAACGCAGAGAAGGAAACTCACTGGAGACAGATCCTGGCATCTACCTGTGTTATTGGGTGAACAGTCAGTGGTCGCAAATAAATGTGAGTAAACACAAATGATCCTGCAACACAAATCGCACAAGCAACGAAACAACAAAATTTGCTTTGTGTTTGGTGTGAACCCATCATTAGTGTAGCCATGGAAGGTCATCTAACCGTAACCCTAACACTTTTATCCAGGGGTTATATGAACACATATTAACATATATAAACATAAATCAAAATAGAAAAATAGAAATAAACAGGTTTTACCTTGTGGATCCTCAGAGAGACTGAGGCTCTGAGAGTGAAGGATCATGGGAAGTCCGTAATCAGTGATTTTCAGAACAAAACGTCCATCAACTAAACAGTTTGTCGACTTCAGTCGACCGTGACTCAAACCTCGAAGATGAAGATACTTCATACCCTGAAACACACACAATTTAATTATTATTTATCATTGATATTATAAACATGATTATTATTATTAGTGTCTGAGCAGCACCTTGATCAGGTCCATAAGCAGCGAGGACTTGAACATCCAGTCCAGCCTCATGGTGGCGTCTGCGAGCAGATCAGCCAAACTTCCTCGAGGACAATGTTCAACCACGAGAGCGAAGATCCCAGAGTCCAGAAAGAGTCCAAGATATAAGTTCAGGTTCTCATGTCTCATCTCCCGTAACTGAACATAGCACACAGCATTTTAACATCTTCATCTGAAAACTTTCAAAATGTATCAATATACTAAATAAATGAATCAATATTTACTATACTAATATTTATATTTGAATCAACATATTAACTTATATACCAGTGGTCAGCAACTGGCGGCCTGTGATATCTGTCCAGCTGATTTAATTTTTATCAGACTGACACATTCACAGGAGCTGATCTCCATCACGACAATATCAATTTGTCTTCAAAGTAAAAGCTCCAGGTTCACTCTGTTGCTGTAAGGCTTTTTACTGAGCTGAATTACAGAGCTGTTATTTTGAAAGTTTAGAACTTGGTCTGAAGATTGTTTCGGTTGTTTAACAGACATGTCACATATGAAAAAACACATCAGTTCAGTAAATAATTCAAACATATATAAACCACAAAATCGTCAGTGCAGATAATCTAGGTAGGATGAACACAGTTTTCTAACTTCACTCGGCACCATAGACTGTTTATAAAAGTCCAGCACCACCTGCTGGGCGCAGCCAAACTTACTGGCCAATCCCTGAAATATTGTATATTAATCAATATACAAATCAATACATTGATCAATAATTAGTCATTAAGTCAACGTGAAATCTACGTACATGGTTAAACAGACTCTGGGTGTTTTGATTGACAGCTGTCATCGTCTTTCCAGCAGGAATCTTTTTCATCCAAACCCAGTCGCCCTGGTAACAATGCAGCCAATCAGAGCAAGAGTCAGTGAGACAATACAAACAATACACAATTAGACAGACATGCACGCACAGTGCGACAGTGAGACAATTAGAGGTGGAGGAATTAATAGTTTTTTGATGCATCACGTGAACGATCGATTCAGAGACTGAACATAATCGATAAGTTTCCTGCGACGCCCCGTTTATCCAGGAACATAAATATGAATTCATCAGGTTTTTATAAAGATCAGTTCTAAGTGTGATGATTAGAAAACATCAGAGGAGCAGAATCTCTTGTTGACCAGCGGAGTAATGCTCCTCGATTCTGCCAGGGGGAGCCACACTGATACAGACTAAGGATGTAGCACACGTGTAAACGGAATGAAGTCAAATCAGTGTGGAGATCACTGACCACTGTTATAAACTGACTGTTGGCGGCAGATTATTGAATTGAAAAGCTTATTTTGTCTATAATAGGGTCTATAATACTTTTTAAATCATGAGGCTGGTGAAGATGCAAACCTCTAGTCACACAGTGATAAAAAAAATACATCATGTATAGAAATAAAACTCTTTGATGCATCGATAATTGTTTTATCATCGAATCATCTGAATCGAAAGTGAGGTGACTAGAGATTCACACCTCTAGAGACAATGAGACAGGTAGATGGTGGATCCTCATCGTGGACTATGATCACAACAAGACTTCTTGATACACAACATGTCTCCTCACATCTTCTACCATCACTGACAGTAACTCCTCAGTTCCTCTGCTCCTTCATCTCCATCAGACATCATGTATAAACACTTTAAACATGAAGTTACAAACTGGTTCTTCTCATGTAGTGAATCCTGTTGTTGTGTTGATGTGTTCAGTTCCATCAGCATCTGTTGGACTTGTGTCCTGGGAGAGGATCCTCACATGGGACTGAGCTTTATTCACTGATCACAAAGATTCTCTGCTAGTTTGACTCTTGTTGAGTTAAGAACAGAGGATGTTGATCCTTCTTAACATCTATGAGACAAACTTTGAATATGAGACAAATAAAATGTGATTGATTGACCAACAGTTGCAGAGTGAGACAGGCAGACAGTTCAGATAGTTGCAGAGGGAGACAGGTACACATTGAGACAGTGAGACAGTTGTACCTCCAGTATTCCGATGTTGGAACTCTCAGCTGACGTCAGGATGTAACTTCGAGCGATCGAGCGAAACGGAGTTTTAATTTCCAGAAGACTCCTCATGATCGACTCGTCGTTCAGTTTCTATGACAACAACAACAACAACGTGAGCAGCAGCTCGTTGTTGGTTACCTGCAGACGACCAGGTGATGACACCACCACGGCGCCCGGTGCGACACTGACCTTCCTGCTGACTTGAGTGTCGATGAAGACGATGTCGTCCAGAGTCAGGATCAGTTTGGTGACGTTCGTTGATCTCCTGTACTTCCTGTGCAGACGTCACCATTATTTTTATTATTATTATCATTATTAATAATAATATCTGTGTGTGTGTGTGTGTGTGTGTGTGTGTGTGTTTGACCTGATCCAGTAGAAAAATGCTCCAATCAGAGCACAGAGCAACAGGAAGATGAAGATCATCGTCACCATGTCGAGACCTGCAGAAACAGGAGATTACCTACCATGTGACAGCAGGGGGCGCTAAGTGCACCTCTACATGTACATACATGTAACATGTTATAAGTAACTCACCGCCGCTGCACGTCTCCTCTGGACTGAACCAACAAAAACTGGCTTTGGGGGGTTTTCCTCCGGGGAAGATGAACGAGCGGCTCAGGGGTCTCAGACCGACCATCCCGTCTGTGTGTGTCGGAGCGAGCGAATGTGTCGGCACAAGTCGATCGCCATCGCTGTCCAACACCACGTACCTGGCCTGCAGGCCACGCCCCTTTTTACCTCCGTATAAAACCTGAGAAAAACAACAGGTTAAACAGAGGAAGGTGATGATGTCATCTGACCAGGATCAAGATCAGGACCGGGACCATCATCATATTGGTACAGTCAGAAGTCCTAGATGATCTATGAGCTTCTTTCTATTATCTATTACTGTTTTTAATCTACAAGATTCGTCTGTTGAGTGATCATCGCTAATGTCGACTGTAAAATCTGATTAGTTGTTTTTAAAGACCATATCTTTAATTCATGCGTTTTTATTTTTATTGTTTTCATTTTGTCTCGGCATCAAACTACTTATTACTTCACGTCTGTTTCAATGTCTCTGACCTGATTAAAGCCTTGGAAATCAAAGCCTCCATCTGATTGGATGAGGTGGTCACCCATCACCCAGTGCCCACCTCCTGCCTGACGACGCTCCTCCACCGCCTTAGCAACGAAATACACCATGTTGAAGATAGTTCCAAACACTGGAGATACCTGCAGAAAACATTCAAGACCAAACTTCACCTGGTGATTTCATACTCAAATCCTGTGACACATCTTCAACGTCTCGTTGTCACGCTAACTCACGCTAACTCACGCCAATGATGACACATTCAGTTCCTTTCTTCACTTGTCAGAAGAAAACAATCTTTACATGTAAACTGAAATCATCAGAGATGGTAAAATAGGTTTTTACAAAATCTGCTGCTTAACTAGTTGATTCAAAAATTAAGAATGAAATAATTTCTGTTGATCCAACTTATACACCTGTTCAATACCTAACATTTCAACCATCATGTTTTGTAGTAGAAGTTGTGTATTTTGTATTCGTTGTTTATTTACCTCTGTTGCAGCGACAGCTGACCGGATCTCTCGGCTGATTTGAGCCTGACGAAAAGCTTCGTAGAAACTCTGGTCGGACGCCATAGTAACTGTCAGCACGGAGCTGTAGGCGTGACGAAGCTGCGTGCTGTTGGTCAGCTGAGGGAACACTGTGTCCTGATTGACAAAAAAAAGAGAAAAGGAACCAATCAGAACTAAGTTTCAAACATTTTACAACACAATTAAAAGATAAATAAAAAAATTTGACTTAAGTGTCACATTTTTATTTAACGCGCGCACACGCACACACACAAACAAACAAACAAAGCCTTAACAGAGATATAAACTGAGTGCTCTTATAGTTGATTGATCACTTTAGTATAACATTGATTAGTTATTGACCTTTTTCGATTGAAGTTGTCACTTGTCAATCACTCACCTGGTACGGCATGGCGTACAGCAGAGTGTCGTATGGTATAAACACATAACCATCAGAAACCATCCCCATGTCCAGAGCAGCCAATAGGAGCTCTCTCTGATCCTCTCCACCAATCAGAAGAGAGCTCATGCACATGATCACAACTGCAACAGAAACAATAACAATAGTTTTTAATGTTATCCTGATTTAACTGTGTCAGAAATAAATATTTTACTCTAAATCTACTTTATTTACTTGACTTTAAATCGCCTAATTTAATAACTGCTAATTGTTGGAACTCAAATGAATTCAGAAATTTGTTTACAGTTTAATATTAATTTCATTAAATTACAGAATATTTCGACATGAATTTTGCAGTACATCTGTTTAATAAGAATTATTGTTATATATTAGTAATATTATTTGACTCTACCCCCTGATACTAAAAGAGGAGGCTATTTTAACTAATGGGTTTTTGGATCAACTGTGAGAACGGGGAAGCGGAACAAAGCCGATGTTGACTGCCGATCGAGTCTGTTAGTTTTGGTTTGATGAGTATTTCGATTAAACAGTTTTAACTTTTTAACGTTCCCCGGTGCTTCAGTGCGTTCTGGATCACATGTCATTTACTTCACTCAAGCAGCAGCTGTTGGATCCTGAAAACCTGCATTAATAAACCCACTCTTCTCCACATGACCCACAACTATACAGCCAAAATCAATACTTTAATTTATGAGTTGATTGACTGGAAATGAATTGGCAATAAAGATTAATGTCTCACATGAGAAATGATTCACTTAACAATCGACTGATTATTAAAACAATAGGTGCTGATATGAATAATAAAAATAAAACAGTTAAACGTGTTATCTGATGTTTTTCTACAGAACCTGATGTTGATATTTAACTTTAGATTTTCAACTCATTCATGATTCATCTATGATTATAGATAATAATTAAAAACTAATAATAACTATGTAGAACCTGACGATGTGAAATAAATTAACAGCATCTACAGTCTCTTTGTTTATATTCTTTTCAAATAAGATCATTCAGTTCTGACCTTTGACCTTGTCGGTCTCTCTGATCACTTTCAGTGCCTTCCGAGCTCCGACTTTGTTCCTCGTTTCCATGGTAACCACTGGGCCAATCGGGAGCCCCATAGCCCGGAGCGCGGAGGCCACTTCCTGCCCAGTGCTCTCCCATAGGTTGGATGGAGCTGAAGATGAAGAGGAGAAGCAAACACAAATTAAACTTCTTTTATTGATGGAAATCATTATGATATATTGATGTAATAAAATGATTAATGAAATATAATATTTACTTAACGTTATGTTAATACAACATAACATTTACTCATTTAGATATTATATCTAATTATCATAACACTGGATTGTTTCCAGTTCATTTATTTCTTTATTTTTCTCTTCTTCGTCGATAATATGTAAATAAGTAAATTCAATTTCGTATTAAAAATGAAGTTAAAGTTAAACACCGTGAAAACTGTTTTACTCTAAACCTTATTTAAATTACCTCAGATCTTCATTATATAAAGTGTGTATACAAACGAACATATATACACACAATATAAATAATATAAATAAGTGTAAAATATTAACATGTTTGTATTTAGATTTTATGAGACCAAACCTTTATCAAGATTAAATATTTCACAATGAATGTAATCATTTTTTATTAATACATTTTTACGTCATCATATGAAGCGAAACGAGACCACTCCCACGCATGATGTCATGCGTTCACCTGAGATAATCCCGACATGCGCCCATTGGAAGAACTTGAGCACGGTGAACAGAACCCTGCTGGGAGGAGTGATGGGCGGCAGATTCATCCAATTAGCATCTAGACAGCCTGGAGATGCAAGCCCCACCTCCCAGTGCTGAGCCAATAAGGATGCCGCGTGACAGAGGGCGGGGTTAAATGGTCCAATGTAGGCGTGGCCATAACCCTCCATCTCTCCAAGTTCTGTCAGAGCTGAAATAAAACCAGAGAATAAGAAAAACTTAAATGATAATAGTTACATATAAAAATGGAAACAGAATTCAGAAAATTAACAATTATGCATTTGAAAACTAAGTTTCTAATTAATTTATTAAAATAACACAGAGCTCTTTGTCTGAAATAGAAATAAAGTTGAACCATCTCCGTGGAAATAATTTTTCGTCACATTTGAACAAACCTTTGGAGGTGGAGCAGTCTTCATCCAGCAGCTTCACATCGTACCAATACCCTCTGCTCAGGCTACTGTCGCTCCGTAACCGTGACAGCGCCAGGTTAGCTGCTGCCGTTGGCATTGCCCGAGAGAACATGGGGTCACATGACCATGGACCAATCAGAGCCAGTTTGAAAGTCGCTGCCCAAACTTCCGTAATGATTAGCAACCAAAGACACACACATAGCAACCACAGAGGAAGCCACATCCTGACAATCTGGAAAAAAACATAAACCTTTTACTACTTTTACTGCGGTGGACGCAGACATGTCTGGTTTCCAAAGCAACTTGAGCGTCATCATCATCTGATGAAACTTAACATTCAATTCGCTACTGACAGAGCAACACATCGAAAAACAGAATCAAGGTTCTAATTAAAAATGAGGAGAATGCATTTAAAATAAAAAGACTCATACTTCAGGTGCCAGGATATTAAACTAAAACTCTAAACTTCAAAGAAAGAAACAACAGCGTGAAACATGAACATTTGAAGAAGTGACAGGAAGAGAATAGAAGACACACACAAGAGAATAAACTTCAAAATAAAACGGGTAACAACAGTCACGGTGAAAACAACCGAGATATTTTTCAAAAAACAAACACTAAGAAAATAAAAGCTATAAATATAAAACAAATACAAAAACAAAGACCAAACATTATGAAATATAAATTCGACCAATTGAAAAATAAGTCAAATGCAAAGTTTCTAACAAAACAGTCCTGTCAGTCGGTTTCATTTACATTAATATTACATTGAAAATACATTGTTACATTTAGGCAAATTTAAAATACATTTATTTGACATTCATATTACATTCAAGTTAAATTAAAATTATATTTAAATAACATTAAAAACATTACAGACCTGTAACCCTGCTAAAATAAAAGTCCTTCAAAGTCTGGAAATGGATGATCAAACTCAGGGAGACATAATGAATGCTTATTTTGAAGCAGCAAACAAAAGAATATAGAAAATATAGAATTTTTGGACCTTGAAGTTTCACCTGTTTAGTGCCCAAAACATAACTGCACTGTAAAAAAAAGATAAACCGAGCAAACTTAAAAAAGTAAAGCAACCAGCTGCAAGGCTTTGTTGAGTTTACTCAACTTAAGGGCTTACGTGCTGTGTCAACTTAAAGTACTTTAAATATTACATACGATAAACTGGAATATGTGTATTCTTATAAATTGAAAACATAAGTCAATGGCACTGCAGTTTTGGTTAAGATAACTATAGTTTAAACTTAAAATGTTGCGTTAATTCAACTTTACTGCCCATCAGTTGAGGGTACTAAAGACTGCAAAATTCTTCAAACATGATCTATTTATTATGAACAATAGGTAAACATTTGGTGCAAACCATTATAAAACCAATAACTTAACTGCCAACATAGGCAACATTGAAATAGTAGCAGCAGACATTTTGAGTGTCAATATTCATCCTTATGTTAACCTTATGGTTCCATTGCACAATTCTTTTCAAAACAAAGCATATGGAAAAGCAAGTCACAATGTGGCTGTAACAGAATAACACATTACACCTTAAAGTGATAGTTCACAGAAAAATTTAAATTCACTCATTATCTACTTACCACTATGCTGATGGAGGGGTGGATAAAGTGTCCAGAGTCCACAAAACACTTTTGGAGTTTCAGGGCGAAACAGCATTACAGCAGAATCCAATACAACTTAAGTAACTGGGGATACATTTTTTTTAAACATAACATGCCCCCATACTGCTCCTGTGGTGTCATCCAAGTGTCCAGAAGCCCCAACATTCACACTCGACTAGAAGCAGCGTAATTTTCTGTTTCGGTGAACTATCCTTTTAAGCACAGGATCATTACCTCATACCTACCATTTGTCTTTTGAGAAACAAATCAGCATTGAAGAAACACTGAATACAGATAGGATGGTTAAAACTACACAAACACATGACTAATGAAACAAACTGACATGAATGTATGGGTGTGTTTTCATGGCAGGCCTGAACAAGGCCAGAGCACTCTGTACCAAAGTTCATGACAGGCCTCAAGTGTGCGACCCTATGGGGTAGTCCAGACTGAGAGCGTAGATAAGTCCAGACAGAAGGATGAAGGCAGTTCTCGAGTCATAGATGAGGATGAGCTCGACCCCTTTGACACACATTTCCTCCGAGTCTGTATCCTACAGAACACAAACAGAGACTAAAATAAATATTCTTTTAAGTTTTCATCCCACCCATTAATAACTAAACAATAATTTTGGCCCCGTGGTTGTATGCCTCCGCCTACAAGTGCAGTGACATACACCTTTTTCCAGACTCATGAGGTCACCTTGACCTTTGACCACTGAAATCAAATCAGTTAATCTTTGAGTCCAAGTGACAACTGTTCAAAATTTGCAGATAAGATTTAATATAGATTGAAAATATATTCAAGAAGACAAACATTTTGTGAGCCCATCGTGACGTTGACCTTTGACCACCCAGATGTCATCTGTTGTTGAACATTTGTGCCAAATTTGACATTATTTTCTTGAGGTGTTCTTAAAATTCAGCTGTTCTGCAGTTTCCAGCCTTCCAGGTATACTGATCTTGCTCACTAGTGGACCAATGATTTTAGTTCTTAAAAGCGATAGTTCCACCGAAAAAGGAAAATTAACTTATTATTTACTCACCACTATGCTAAAGGGGGGGGGGGGTAAAGTGTTTGAGTCAACAAAACACTTTTGGTGTTTCAGGGGTAAACACTGTTGCAGGCAAATCCAACACAATTGAAGTAACTGGCAAAACAGCAGAAAAAAAGTTAAAGTGCATCATTACTGCTGCTATGGTGTCATCCAAGTATCCGTAAACCCAATTAATCTAATTAGACTCTATGTGCTCTGATATCCTGCTCTGGTGCCGCATTCACATTCGCACACACAAGCTCTCGCCCCCAGGGGGACGTGCTGAGTGCGTGTTAGCATCGTTACTTACGTTAGCAGACTTTTAGGCTTAAAACACGGTGTAAATGACATTTCAAGTGGAATTTGAATGTCGGGGCTTAAGGACACTTGGATGACACCACAGGAGCAGCATGGAGGCATTTTATGTTTTTTCCCGTTTGAAGGAGTCCGCCAGTTACTTCATTTGCATTGAATTTGGCTGCTTCACTGTTTACCCCTGAAACTCCAAAAGTGTGTTGTGGACTCAAACACTTCACCCACCCCTCCATCAGCATAGTGCTGAGTAAATAATGAGTGAATTTAAATTTTTCGGTAAACGATCCCTTTAAATTCAAAGATAAAAACATAGATTTGTTGGCAAATTCCTATCAAATCAGTCTGTTTGCTCTCTAATTAGAGATTTACTGCCCCTTGTATATTTAGCAGTCAAATTGAAAACAACCTTAATGGCATTAACCAAAGTTATCTTACCAGACACGTCTTCAGAAAGTTGTCTAGCTCCTCCCTCAAATAGAAAGGCAGACCTCGGAGAGCTGAGGCCACATCAGTTGTCTGAAAGATACAAAATGAACATTAACAAATATCACATGGTCTGAAAATAAAATCAGTCTCACACTTATGCACAACTTATGTTTTTTTGTTTTCTAGACCATTTTGTTTATAAAGACACCATTGATAGCATGTGTTTGATGCAAAGATATTCAACAACTACAGGAACAATGGTTTTCCCCATTGTAAACATGGGCAACATATTTTTTCAGATATTACAAACCATCATATTCCACAGGAAAGGTAGGAATAATGGTCAGTAAGTTCAGTCACAGCACGAAGCAAAGTGTAGAAAAAAAAATTGTGTTGCTTGCTTGACCACCTGTATATTAAAGCATCATAAACCAAATATATGATGTATGAACATAGGGAGAACCCTGCCTTTATCTCCTGATTACATTTCCTGGTCATCAAAGATGTCCAGAAGAGCCCTGAGGTCTTTTCCAAGTGCTTCACGTGATCTGGACAGCTTCATCAACTGGGATGAGTGTGCGTCCAATGATGATAAGAACATTTCCTTCAGTTCCACTTCAGTAATTGTAAAAACCTGCACAGTTCTAAGAGAGGAGACAGTGTTCACAGACATGTTAACTATGGTTGCTGCGGTGGTCAAGACAGACATTCATCACTTTCTCTGCACACATTACATGACAGATCAAAATGCATAACAATCTAAGATCAATTTAACAATTTTAGTTTTAAAACAATTAAAAAAAATTCATAAAAACTTTAGCAATCAATTTTGTCAAGCAGTAATATCACAATAGCTTTGAATAAAACAGAAAAGACATTAAAAGATGACATATACCCTGGCATGCATACAAAATAAGATGACTCAAAAGTTACCATTATTTAACCTTCATTGTAAAAAACATTACTTTAAGAGTCGTGCTAGTACCAGAGAGAATAAAGTGTGTATCACAATAAGACGAAGTGCATAGTACCTGTAGATCAACGTCACATGCACACGGGCTAAAGTTTCTAAACTGTAATGTCTGGAAGTTGCACAGCAGTTTGTTGATGAATGTTAGCATGCTAACAAAAACAGCTAACACGGCACTTGTCAGAAAGTTGTGCGTGTGAGTGGAAAGTACAACATTTAAAACACACAACGATGCGCAAGTTCCTTCGATAACACAATAACGTAACACGTGGGTAGTGTAATGGCAGATTTTGCATTTGTGTAATGTTTAATAGAAGAACAGATATGTATTTAGAAGAAGTAGATAACAAATGTGTTTCTGTGACTTACAAAAGTTGCAGAGGGGACTATAAGTGTTTATGGTCCCCACATGTGTGTCTTAGCAAATGCTTCACTGCAGGGTGTTACTTAGTGTGTCTGATGGAGATGGGTGAGGGGAACTCTGCATTGTATACAGGACTGGGGTCTTTTGATGTTGTAAATCTAGATAGGGGATCTCGGAGACAGATTGTCTCACACCAGAAAGGCACACCAGGGGTCTGAGACGGAGATCTGAGACAGGAACTCTGCCCAACCTGGTCAGACATCAAGAGACTGAAGAATACCTTTTGGCTCCTCGCGGGAGGGGCTTCTGATTGTATAAGTGAAGTGATTCTCCTGTGCTCTGTGCTCATTCTGTACACGTCACACTAGGTGGCTGT
>NC_061505.1:300307-321601 GCF_022539355.2 Hippoglossus stenolepis | reverse complement strand
CACAAAGAGTTAAACAGTGAACCTAGAGCTCCAAAGAGTAAAAGCTGCAGCTTCGCCACCATGGCAACACGAGCAAATGACATTGAGAACAGCCCCACTGCTCATTTAGATACAGTACAGCATCGTACATTAAAGCAGCAGCCACAGTATCGTGGTTGGCTTCATCAAGCAGTTTCTGTAAAGGCAAGCCGGCACTAACTGATTGTTTATAATTGTTTATAATATATATATATATATATATATATAAATAATAATTTTGTATGATTGTGGATATATCATACAAAATGATTCCACACGTTTGTAGCCAACAGAGTTTCTGTCATCAACAACCCATCCCAAGAAATCAATGGAGACATGTGAGCTCCAAGGTCTACCCAGCTGATGATGCATCACATGGACTGCATGTGGAACCTTTTCTGGAATCACGATAGTTGAAGGGCCCCGTATTTCTGGAGAGACAATTGATTGGCCAGAAATCCCTAACAAGCTGGGACAAGGTGTTCCAGATGATCCAGAGGTTAAAAGGAATGTTTCTGTTTATAGCATGAGCATTGAAGAGAAAATCCAACCAGCAACTTGAACGCGCTACTCATCATGGAATCAACTGCAGAGAGGTATTGTTTAGATTTTTAAATCTAAAAGACTAGAACTTCTTCTGCATCAAAGGAAGAGAGCTGCAAAAGCCGAGCCAAATTCTCAGAAAAATCTTTAAATCCTTGAAGGAAAAAATGGACCAGTTCAAGGTGACATATGAAGGACAAAATCTGTCTGTAGAGGACAAAAGAGAAGAAGAGAAGTCAATCATCTGCTTTGAGCAACAACTGGATTTTCACAGGAACTTATACTCCTGGAGAATGGAAAACAAGTGAAAGCAAGCAGCTGGTTAGGGCGTCTGGTTACCCCACAACAGCTCCTCTGCCAGAAAAATGATACAAAATTGGATTTTCTGCCGGCGAATGCAAGCAGAAGTTGGAAAGCAGAAAATGGCTGATCTTCCTGAGGATCGGGTGCCATGTGGACATTTTGGACATATAGAGGTGAAACGAGGCCATGCATATGTTAAACAGTGGGGAGTCATCTTCACTTGTCTGGTGAGCCGAGCCAAATCACTGGAAGTGGCAAACTCATTACACACTGACTCCTGCATCAATGCATTGCACAGATTCATATGCCACAACGGACCAGTGACAAGCATCCGCACAGATAATGGAACTAATTTTGTGGGCGCACAGAAAGAACTAAAAGATCTAAAAGAACTAAAAGATCTAAAAGATCTAAAGAACAGGATCACTACAGGATTCAAGACGGAGTAAAATGGGCTGTCAACCCCCCATTTGGAGCCCACCAGGGTGGAGTGTGGGAAAGGCTGATTCCACTCTGTTCTAAAAGAACAAGTATCACATGATGAGACTCTACAGACAGCACTGTGTGAGGATGAAGCCGTCATGAATAATAATAACAATGATAACTTTATTTTTATAGCACTCTTCAATACAAGTAACAAAGTGCTTTAAAACAAACAGTATTAGAGCCACAAACAGAGAAAAAAAGAATTGAATAAAGATACAAATAATGAAAGTCATAGACATCACGCAATAAAAGCTTTTTTATAAAGATGTGTCTCAAGAAGAGAAATAAAACAGGCAACCGATTCTACTCGTCTAATCTCTTCTGGCAGATTGTTCCAAAGTGTTCGGTCTCCTTTGGTTTTCAGCCTAGATTTTGGAAAAGCTAGGAACGTCCTACCAGAAGATGTCAGACTGAGTCCTGGCTTATATGAAGATAAAAGTCTGAGATATAGTGAAGTCCCATGTTTGGCTTTAAATGTGATTAAAATAATTTTAATATCAATCCTAAAATAAACAGGCAGCCAGTGTGAGAATGTTAAAACAGGGATGATATGGTTATATATTGGATTATGTTAAAAGCAGAGCAGCAGCATTCTGGACTAACTATAGACGGTGGATTGATTTCTGAGATAGATTTCTGACACTATAAAAGGACCCACAGTAGTTGAGGTGAGAGGAAATGAGGACGTGAATGATTATTGTCTGTATGTGAGATGTAGGATCTTTAGAGTCAGACACCATCACCATAAAATTAGACCTAAAATGTTCCTCTGTGATAAAGCTTATAGTTCTGGATCAGGTGAGTCCTGAACCATCCCTGCGTTAGTTCGTTAGTTTGTTCGTTTGTTCGTTCGTTCGTTCGTTCGTTACCCTAACCCGTTATTATTATTATTATATGAATTGTAGCTCATTAATAACATCTTTACATCTATAATTATCACTCTTATTGTTTTCATTATAACAACTAGTCAGAGCTAAAACCTGATGGTTACACACTACTTTGTAGTTTAATATACATATAATCTGGCAAATGTATTCAATTAAATTAAATTTGATTATATATATATATATATATATATTACAGAATATGTATATTAAACCACAGATAGATTATATAAAGCCTGTACATTTTAAGGATTATCTCTATATATTTTCATGACAGTTCTGTTTCCCCCACACGTCGTCTCTGGCCGTCCACAGTGATTGAACCCAGCTGATTGCTGTGACCTGTGACCTTTAATACTTCAGGCTAATGCTAAGGAGCGCTAAGAACGCTAAGTATAGCATCAATGCTAACGCTCTTAACACAAGCTGACAAAGACTAAATGTCATCAGCACTCTGAGACGCTGACAGCACGACCACGAAGTAACATCATAAACCTGCCTGATGACATCATTAATACATCTGATGTTGTTATACACCTGACTGATGACATCATACATCAATTGGACCAGAGATCAGGTCCAGATCCAGAAACCAGACCAGATTCAGAGAGGAGGAAGATAGACCAGCTCCAACATCAGCGTTTTAAACCATAAAAAGTGATGCTGAGTTTTCACTGGAGATTTTCACTGAAACATCAAAACTAATAAATTAAATATAAAACATTAACAAACAGAAGAAAAGAGTTTAGTTTCTATTTTACTGTAAAAACTTGTAGAATGAAGTACTGTTACATTTACTTTGACCAATCGGCCGTCAGCTTCACTGTGACACTGATTCAATTAATGTTTAGTAAATTTAGAGCTTGTTATGATCTGATGACATCACAGCGTCACATCAGCTGACAGCAGGATAATCAATCACAAACTGATCAATCTGATCAATGAAGCCTCTGATTAACTTCCTAAGATCAGCAGGGTTAAGGTAACTAGTTCAAATAACTGGTTTACATAACTAGTTTAAATAAGAAGTGACTGCAACACACACACACACACACACACAGTTTTACCTCACAGATTCATGTGTCCACAGAAAAAACTTCAGTTTCATCTGAAACGAGAAAAAAACCTTTCAACGAAGAGGAATGATGTCAGGTCAAATGAGAGAGAGAGAGGGAGGGAGGTAGGGAGAGAGAAAGAGAGAGAGAGAGAGAGAGGGGGCAGAGAGAGAGAGACAGAGAGAGGGAGAGAGGGAGGGAAAGAGAGAGCGAGAGAGGGAGGGAGAGAGAGAGTGAGGAGGAGGGAGAGAGAGAGAGAGAGAGAGGGAGAGAGAGAGAGAGAGAGGGAGGAGGGGGCAGAGAGAGAGAGAGAGGGGGAGAGGGGGCAGAGGGAGAGAGAGAGAGAGAGAGGAGAGAGAGGGAGAGAGGGAGGGAGAGAGAGAGAGAGAGAGAGAGAGAGAGAGAGAGAGAGAGAGAGATAGAGGGAGAGAGAGAGAGAGAGAGGGAGTTTAATCTAGTTAGGGTTAGGGTTAACCCCTGGCTTCAGCTTCATTATGTAATGAGATGATCACTTTCTGTCCAGGTGTGTGAAGGTCTCAACTTCTAACCTGATCAACCTCTGACTGATGTCACAAGAGAAGACAGCTCAATCAATCACTTTACATATCAAATCAAATTGTATTTGTGCAGCAGATATTCAGTTTGTTCATCAACACTACAAACACCCTTTTAGAGGAAACAGTCGTTATGAAGGAGAAAAAAAGTTATGTTTATCCACGTCATCTGGTTATGATCATAATCCATACTGATTATATACAACACACTAAACTGATACAATATATTAGATTATATATTGATTATGTAAAACTAGTCAATCTGATTAAATACAACCAATAAAACAAAACCAACTAGTTTAATCTAAATAACGGACACTTTATTAGTATTAGTGTGTGTATGTGTGTGTCAGTGTTTAGTTGCTGGTTCAGTTAATCCTGATGTGGATTAGTTTGATCCTCAGAGCTCAGTTGGTCTGCAGCCAAGAATAGAGGCAGGATTAGATCAACCTGTACCAACCTACACTGACCTGTACTAACCTGTTTTAACTAACCTGTAATTACCTACCTACTGTAACTAATGAATGAATCTGACCCTGCCGGATTATCAATGTATTGATTATTGGATTCATGGACACGACACATTGTTTCATATTGTTTTTTATTTCTCAGGTCACTTACATATGCATGTTCAAAACAAACTATTTTGAAGTATTGAACTATTTCACACACACACACACACACACACACACACACACACACACACAGTCTTCAGAGGGAAATCTTTGTGTTTCTGAAGCTCGAGTTGTCCCTGAAACAAAAACAAAAACACAAAGCACATCAATCAATCAATCAATCAATCAATCAATCACCAGGGGTCTGCAGAACGAGGCGGGCTCAACAAACCCCAGATATCTTTTCTGTAATCAGGCTGAACTCAACCTAACAAACACAGTCAGCCTAAGTTGTCACATCAACTCGTTAAGTCAACTCAGGATCTCTGACTCTAGATATGACCACATGCACATCTAAGGGGCGGGGTTTATGGGATATGACCAATCACTGACATGGACAAGTTTGACTGGCACCTGGCTGTGGACAAGATGGCGGACCTCCATCCTCAGTGAGCTCATGCACAACAGACATCTCAGCACTCGACAGGAAATAATGTGCTCCCGTGAAGGGTCACACAAATACTTTACAGATTTAACCCAAGAGTAACACACAATTGTATCCAAATACACAAACTTTATTGTTTAGAAACATATTGTAAAAGTAAACTGACACTGCACTTTACATTCACTGCCCTCTCATTTATTCCATTTTGTTTTTAATGGGCAAATATAAAGTTAATTCAACCCTTACCCTAACTGTCACAAGATAAATCTGTAAACTATCTGTCCCCCTAATAAATATTTATTTCACAGGATAAAGTTACTTAAAGGATCAAAGTATGTGAGGTTCTCCTCCGCTACCACTCCCAGTACATCAGTATCAGTGAGTGAAGCAGATGCAGTCTGTGGTACTGGGAGCACTTTACGGGTCAGACTGGTTCTGTTCGGCTCCAGCAGGTTTCAATCTAGGTCTCAATCTACATCTTCAGAAACTCATCAGAGGAGCTCAAAGGATCTTGTGGGTCCATGAAGACCCTGGTCCTCCTCAAAGACTAACAATCCACACCAGCCTCACGGATCCTCTAAGAACACGTCCTCTAACCCCAACCCTCTAACCTAAAGGTCGGTGGTTCGATTCCCAGTCTTCCCCATTCCTAATGCAGTAGTGTCTCATAGAGAAAGTGCTGCACATAGATGCACTGTATGAATCTGTGTTTGTGAATGTAAAACTGTAAAGTGCTTAAAGTTACATCAAGACTAGAATAAATAGACTATATAAATATGGACAGATGTGTTTTCAGTGTCACCGTCACAGACCTAATGAAACTCGTGTTGATCTGATCACACAAACACATGGACCTGAACCGTCATGTGACCGTATGATCACATGACTTTGTGCCTTTAATGATCACAGAGAAGTTGTTCCATCATTTTAAATCTTCATCATGTTTATAAACAGTGACGTCATCAATATAATCAATAAGAGTGAGCATCTGTGACACTGATTCACACCTGAGGCTGTCGTTATGAGTCTTATACTCCATGATGGTGTTCGCTGGAAGGTTCAGGACTCGTCTCAACGTGTCTCGGATTCTGGACGTCGTTGTCTGATCGTTAGACGTTTTGTTCCAGATTGACAAGATGTCCTCCTGAAGAACAGACAGATGGGAGACAGACAGGTTAGATACAATCAGACAGGTGAGAGACAGACAGGTCTGAGATCAGGTCCAGACCCGACACCAGACTGTCAGTGTAGTACTATAATACTAGTATAATACTACTAGTTATACTGCAGTAACAGTAAGTAATACTGGAGTAATATTACAGTTTCATAGTTAGCCTTGGTGGACGTGTGAGGTCTCTCTGCTGAAATAGTTGTTCAGGAATACTGTAGTATGATAACATTAGTTTTAGTATCGCTGTAGTATAACTGTAGTATGACTGTAGTATTTTTAACTGGAAGGGGGGGCAGACAGAGAGTGGGGGAAGACATGCCGCACAGGGCCGCGGGTGGGACTCGAACCCGGCCCGCTGCCCCATTCCTGCAGTAGTTTTACCTGGAAGCGTATAGAGACCACTGCTCCACAGATCTCCTCTCCCACCATGAACTGCTCGCCCACCATAGCAAGGATGATGTTTTCCCAGAAGCGACTGGCGAGACCTTTTCGCAGACGAATGATCCACTTTCCTCCGCTGCGGTTACATTCATCCTGGGGGGGAGGAGACAAACTTATCCCACAATGCATCAGTGACACAGAGGTGGTCCTGTTGATCTGACCATATGACTGCAGCTGATCAATCAGTATGATTAGTTAATCCGCCAATCACAGGGGACATTATCCTGATCCTGGTTAGGGTTAGGGTTACTGTTCATCTTGTTCCCATGGTTACTGTTCACCGCGGTGAACAGTAACCATGGGAACAAGATGAACAGTTTGATTATTTGTATTCAGAGTTTGTTCATAGTTTCCTTTGATCTGGTTAGTTTTGGTTTCATATTGTAATTCAGGGACTAAAGAATTTTGTCTGACATACGTATGTCCTGTCGTCATCACCTACGTGTGCTGCGTCTACCTAAACTCGACTCTGATTGGTTTGTAGACGGCGTCTGCTGGTTGTCAGTTTGGGGGAGTAGTCTTTCTGCTTGAATGCAGGAAATGAATGAAGCTTCGTCTGGTTGCATTGGTAACATGATGATGGCGTCACTAACAGCATCAGCACCTTCAGACACAGTACTCCACACTAGTTCAAATGGATTATTGATCATCAGTGATCAGGTCTGTGTTATTGATTAGAAGGTGGTGTAATCTTACCTCCCACATGGGTTTGATTCCCTCCTTGAACAAGTGGAAGTCGCTGTGTCCACTCAGATCACCTGGTCGCACGAGGTGACTGTAAAACTTCCAGAACTGCTCCACCTGAACAAAACAAAGTACTGATTGTTAGTGACCAGGTCTGTGTTAGTGACTAACGACACAACATGACAATGTAAATGTGTTTGAAAAATACACTTCAATGCAGAAATAAAGCAGACAGTCTCCAGCAGGGGGCGTGACACTGATTATTGATCTACCGATCTGATTATATATTGATGACCAATAAAACTCTTTCATTGTTCTGAATCAGTATATTCACTCATTGATACAGAAAAAAAATACTGAATTTCTTCAAAGACAATTTTCTCAAACGCGATAAGATTCTTGTTGTTCTGGATTTGTACCCTCATGGTTGATGCACTTATTGTAAGTCGCTTTGGATAAAAGTGTCAGCTAAATGAAAAATGTAAATGTAGATAATAAGTGTGTGTGTGTGTGTGTGTGTACCGATGCCACAGTTCCGATCTGTCTGATGTTTTGTTCGTAGCTCTGTGAACTCGCTGGCCGACTGGGAGTTCTTCTACTGAACCAGAACGTGTAGTTGTACTGAAGAGGATGTTCACCTGCAGCTGGACTCACCGTCTGACAGACAGGTGCAGAGAGACAGACAGAAATGGTTTGTATTTGTAAAGATCTTTTCTAGTCTTGATGACACTCAAAGCTCTTTACAGTTTGACATTCACACACATTCATACAGTAAATCTATTAGAAGCACTTTTTTTTCTATGAGGGGCATCAGTGAGCTGTGGCGGTACTTGGCGGCGTTGGATGCAACGATACATAATGGCCCATAGGTGCTCAATTGGTTTTAGGTCAGGGGAACGAGAGGGCCAGTCAATGGCATCAATGCCTTCGTCATCAAGGAACCGCCGACACACTCTGGCCACATGAGGCCGGGCATTGTCCTGCACCAGGAGGAACCCAGGGTCCAGTGCACCAGGAGGAACCCAGGGTCCACTGCACCAGGAGGAACCCAGGGTCCAGTGCACCAGGAGGAACCCAGGGTCCACTGCACCAGGAGGAACCCAGGGTCCACTGCACCAGGAGGAACCCAGGGTCCAGTGCACCAGGAGGAACCCAGGGTCCACTGCACCAGGAGGAACCCAGGGTCCAGTGCACCAGGAGGAACCCAGGGTCCAGTGCACCAGGAGGAACCCAGGGTCCACTGCACCAGGAGGAACCCAGGGTCCACTGCACCAGGAGGAACCCAGGGTCCAGTGCACCAGGAGGAACCCAGGGTCCAGTGCACCAGGAGGAACCCAGGGTCCACTGCACCAGGAGGAACCCAGGGTCCACTGCACCAGCTTAAGGTCTGACAATCTCTCTGAGGAATTCATCCCGTTACCTAACAGCAGTCAAGGTACCATTGGCTATGACATGGAGGTCTGTGAGACCCTCCAAGGATATGCATCCCCAGATCATCACTGACAAACCGGTCATGCTGGATGATGTTACAGGCAGCATAACGTTTACCACAGCTTCTCCAGACTCTTTCACGCTTGTTCCATGTGCTCAGTGTGAAGAGAACGGGGCTCCAATGGCAGACCTGCCAATTCTGGTGTTCTCTGGCAAATGCCAAACGAGCTGCTCGGTATTGGGCTGTGAGCACAGGTCCCACTAGAGGTTGTCAGGCCCTCATGCCACTCTCATGGACATCTCTGACAGTTTGGTCAGACACATGCACACCTGTAGCCTGCTGGAGGTCATTTTGTAGGGTCTCTGGCAGTGCTCCTCCTGTTCCTCCTCGCACAAAGGAGCAGATACCGGTCCGGCTGCCTGGTTGATCCCCTTCTACGGCCCTGTCCAGCTCTCCTTGTGTAACTGCCGGTCTCCTGGTGTCTCCTCCATGCTCTTGACATTGTGCTGGGAGACAGAGCAAACCTTCTTGCGACCGCACGTATGGATGTGTCCTCCTGGAGGAGCTGGACTACCTGTGCAACCTGATCAGGCTGTAGTTACCACATCATGCTACCAGTAGTGACAAGGACACTAGCAGAACAAGAGAGAGCAGCTGTCTGTAGCCACCACATGCAGAACCATTCCCTTTTTGGGGGTTGTCTTGATTTTGCTTCTGCATTGCACCTGTTGTCACTTTAACTTGCACCAAAGAAGGTGAAACTGATTCATTATCATCAGTGAAGTCCCTGAAGTTCAAATTACTTGCGGTTGTACTGTGACGATTAAGTGTTCCCTTAAATGTGTTAAGCAGTTGTACATATACACACACATATACACTGCTCAGTAAAGTGAGGGAAGCTTAATGTCAGAGTATAAAGTTAAACTTCAGAGATCCATCTGTCCATCGAGAAGAACCAGTGGTTGTGAATCAGTTTCTCTGCTTTGGTGCAAACCAAAGTAACAACAGGTGCAAAGGAGGCAGAAGCAAGACGAGCCCCAAACAGGGAATGTTTTTAATGTGGTGTCCACAGACAGCTGCTCTCTGCTGATCCTTCCTGACTGATATATACATATACACAAATATACACATATATATATACATACATTTACACATAAATCAATGTGTGTGATGAGTGTAGATGTTTCTCTAATAATCAGTGTGTGAGTAAAACTACTTTGGTTTCAGAGGAATCATACTAATACTATACTAAGTGTACGTGCGAACAAAAGTATACGAGAAACCACCAAAATCCAAATCGCTTCATCTTTGAGACCAAATGAAATTCACTCGAGTCATTCTTGAGATGTTGTGTAGACGACAATGAGATGTAAGGAAACATTATGTCACTGGCTGTCGCTGGTGTGAAGGCAGAATGACGCACAACGTATGTATTGATTATTATTCAAATCTTTGCTCCTTGATTCATGACGGTCTCTGTAATGATGACACGCACACACACACGCAGACACACACACACACACACAACCCGCAGACCCACAAAGACACAGACCCGCAGACACACACGCGCGCACGTACCCACACGCAGACAGACACATTCAGACTAAAATCCAAACCTTGCGTCGGTTGTGGTTGTTGTTGGTGCCGTCGTCATGGAGACTCTCAGAATGCCCCTGGTCGTCCTCATCTCTGAGTCACAAACAGGAAGTGTCACAAACATTCAAGTATTCATGTTCCAGGTTCTCTGATAAATACGTGTTAGAATCATGTGTGGATTTAAACATGTGAAGGAGTCTGCACATACTAAAGTGTTTCTATATATATATATATATCGAGAGAGAGCTTTTAAAAATATACACATAAGTACAAATAAGTACATATTAAAACATTAATATAGAACATGTGAATATACACGAAGACAAGCATTTTAAAATATACATAGTCAAATAAACTTGATTTAAACTGACTGATAACTGCAGTTATTAAACAGTCAAATAAACTTGATTTAAACTGACTCATAACATTTATTTGCGGTTGTTTAGTGTAGATTCAGATACAAGTTTAGAAATTTCTAATTCGTTTAAAAATGAACTGTTTCGATCAAATCGGACTCTGTCCGGTGACTTCTGAGTTAAAGTCGATGCTAACTGTTAGCCAATAGCGATGGCAGCGTTCCGGTACATCACCGGTGAATATCCGGTTACATGTGAATCTTACCGTTCGAGCTGGTTCATATCTTCTGCGTCACCTTCGCTCGTCGTTATTCTCACTTTTATTTTCTATTAAACTTTAAATCTTCCACTTTATTTTCCTCCTTCTCTTCCTCCTCATGCGGCCGTCGAGCTGAACGCTACCCTCACTGCGCATGTGCAGCAACAGTCAACGGAAAGTCACAAAGGACAAACGTAGTAGTTTTGAATCGCGTTTGTAAAACTGAACGCTATTTAGAAACAGTCAATACGGAGGCCTGCTCGGGACTATTAGTGTTTCGTGTGTGAACATGTGTGTATTTCCTGTTTGACACAGTAGATGGCAGCAGAGGTTACAGAAAGAGAAATCAGCTGAGTTGAGTTGAGACAAACAGAATTAGTTTTATATTTCATATCTTTTGAATAAAATCTCCTCAGTGAGGATCAAACAGCATCAGTAGTTATAACAAATCAATAGTAGACATTAAGAAACTTTCCTTATTAATTACATCAATCATCAATACGTCAGTTTACAAAACAATCAACGATATTGATCACATGGAAACAAACATCATGTCTGCTCACTTCAGTCACTATGACACTCAAAATAGTTGATGTCATTAATCAATAAGTGGATCCGCATGCAGCATGGCTCAGGTTGCTGAATCAATTGTCATGGTTACTAACAGAGTGGGCGGGGCATATACTGACCTCTGACCTGAGCAGAAACAAACCTCAAACTGGGCCCCACCCCCAAAGGCTGATAGGGGCAGGGAATCAGTTATTCTATGCTACGCTATCTAAAGCTACTTACTACTATTCATTGTTCCAGTGCAATAGTTTAGCTAATGAATAACTAACTGTGAATTAGAGTGCACCAGTGCTAACTAGCCTAGCCTAACCTAGCCTAGCATTGCTTATGAGAAACTAGAGGCTAAGAAAGATCTTTTAAACCTGCACCGGCTAACAAGCAGCTGATTGGTTGTGATTGTCGTCTTAAGACTCTGATCCCTGATAAAACTCAACGATATGTTGATTCAGTAAAAACTTACGTAGGATCAATCGCTTAGCAATTATCATTTAGCTGTGGACGGAAACATTCAATTTATAATCCAAAATATGAAGTAATCTGAGGAGAAACTTATTTTATAGATAATAAAGTTCTCTGATTTTATAAAGATATTGTGAAATTATATAAATACCATAATTTTATGAAAAAATATTTCAAATATCAATCAGTAATTTTAGAAAGAAAAGTGTTTGAGACAAGATATTTTTCTAAATAAATGTTTTATTTGAAATAAAGTTTTGAGAGAAAATTTGACAAAGTTTTGATATTTAAAGATTAAAGTTTTGTGAAAAAGTCATAATTTGAGGAAAAAGATTTACTGAACACAGTGAATTAAAGTTTAGCAGCTGGAGACAGATTCATATTAATATTGTTTTATTAATATTTATCCCTTGTGTTGTTCCTGGGTCGAATTGACCCAGAGTGTGTGTGTGTGTGTGTGTGTGTGTGTGCGCGTGCGTGCGTGCGTGCGTGCGTGCGTGTGATCATACGCAAGCCCTGGCCGGTCAGGGTTAGGGTGACCCAAGGATTGTCATTATCCAATTCTCCTGGGAGGGGTCATTTAGACCCAGAGAGGGCGCTGTGGTGCTCTGTGGGCTCATTTAGACCCACACCTGATTCCAGTTGAAATCAAGGGGGGGGGGTACATTAGACCCACATATAAGTCTCAGTGTGCCACTCTCTCACGGACCATGGCACGATGTCGCGTCAGGAGCGTTTCACCAGAGAACAGGTTCTCCAACAGCTATTCTCCCAGCAACCATCCTCTGAACCCGAAGAGGACGCGAAAGAGCCAGACCGAGAAGCGGACGGACAAGGAGATGGAGAAGCAGACCGAGAAGCAGACAGAAAAGCAGACCGAGAAGAAGACTGAGAGGACGGAGACGAAGACAACGGCGATAGCGAAGAAGACGAAGACGACGACGGTGACTACGAAGACTACGACCCAGTGGGTGATGCTTCTGCAGATTCTTCATCCTTGGAAGAAGAAGAAGAAGGAGGACAAGACCACGGCGACACCACCACCACCACCACCAGACTCGTGGAAAGAGAGACCTTCCCCTCAAGAAATGGGGAAATAACATGGTCCTCGAGGGCGTACGGCCTAGAGGAGGGCCACTGCTCCTGCTCCTCCTCCTCCTCCTCCTCCTCTTCCTCTTCCTCTTCCTCCTCCTCCTCCTCCTCCTCTGCTGCGGCTCCACGCGGGGTCCTCCGGGGCCCCACGATCCACGAGACGTCCCGCACCGGTGACCTAGCCTCGACGTTCCACCTGTTCATCACACCGACGGTAGAGAACATCATCCTGGAGATGACGAATCGGGAGGGTCGTCGAAAATACGGTGACGAATGGAAAGGGATGGACAAGACCGACCTGCGCGCCTACGTAGGGCTGCTGATCTTAGCGGGCGTGTACAGGTCCCGGGGCGAGGCCGCCGCCAGCCTGTGGGAGGCCGAGAGCGACCGGGCGATATTTCGTGCCACGATGCCCCTAAAACTCTTCCACACGTTCTCCAGACTGCTGCACTTCGACGACCGCGAGACGAGACGCACGAGACGAGCCACGGACAAATTGGCGGCCGTGCGAGAGGTCTGGGACGCGTGGGTGTTGCGGCTACCGCACCTCTACAACCCGGGGCCCGAAGTGACCGTGGGCGAGCAACTGGTTCCGTTCAGAGGTTAGTCTTTTTTTTAAAAATTATTATTATGTTATGGGTGGTCGGCACAGTTCGGAAGAACAAGCCCGAGCTCCCGACCGGGCTGCTCGCGGTCAAGGGAAGAGAGGTGTTCTCATCCAAGTTCGCATTCACGCCCACCGCCACTCTTGTGTCCTACATCCCAAAGAAAAACAGGAATGTGGTGCTCCTGAGCACACGGCACCCTGAGGCCGACATCAGCGACTGCGAGGACAGGAAACCGGTCATCGTCCTGGACTACAACCGCAACAAAGGTGGCGTGGACAACCTAGACAAGGTGATCGGAACGTACAGCTGCAGGAGGATGACCGCGCGCTGGCCCCGGGTCGTCTTTCACAACATCCTCGACGTCTCTTCCTACAACGCCTTCGTGATATGGAGAGAGATCAACCCAGACTGGATGCTGGGCAAGCGGAACAAGCGGAGGGTGTTCCTAGAGCAGCTGGGAAAGGCTCTCGTGACTCCGTTCATCGCACGAAGGGAGCGCATCCCCCGCACGGACGCGTCAGCCGCGGTTGTGAAGGCTGTAAAAGCCTGAGAGCTGTTGACTACGACGCTCGACCCGAGTGTCCGGCCTCCTCCATAGCCCTAGCAGCAGCCCCGCTCGGGGCGAGTAAGAGGAAGAGGTGTCAGATATGCCCCAGGAAAAAGGACTGTAAAACTCACACCATGTGCCGCGGGTGTAACAAATACATCTGCTCACGTGTCTATTGTGCTACGTGTGTAGCAGGGACAACACAAGGGTTAAATGAGCAGTAAATAAAAACAATACTTTTAGATTTTTATGGGAAAATAATTGGTGAGTTTGGTCTGACCTCATCATATCGTCTCCGCCCACAGCTGTTCAACACTGCCTTCCTATTGGTCACAACTCCTGATTGTCATAAATATTGATCAGTAACTGGGGTAATATTGCTCTGAAAGTGACCACAGTGTTCATTCTGCTGGTTTCAATAAAGCTGGTTCATAAAGTCACAGTTGATTCTCAATAAAGATTGATTCATACGCTACAGCTAAAAAAAACTCTGTGTTGAGCTAGCAGAGCTAACATGCTAACTGTGGCACCAACTGGAAGATGTAAAATCCTCATCACCTTCATTAACCAGGCCTCCTACCCTGAGATTCACGTTGCTATGACAACCATCCTACCAACACATCATTGTGACGCTTAAACGTTATCACGTCTCATCATCGTCAAAGACGATAGTGCAGTAAACACAGGCGTGTTGTATGAGTGTATGTTGTATATAAATTAACATTATATATATATATATACACTCAGTGTTCGTTGGGCATGTGTCTGATGGTGTGGAAGATCCAGTCCATCTTCGTGCTCCAGCCTCCATGGTGAGCATCGTTCATCTGTTTGGTGAAATACTCCAACGCCTCCTGCTGGCTCTTCTCTGAGAGACAGACAAAGTGTTAGAGCAAGAGACAAAAATACCACAAACCTCTCTCTCTCTCTCTCTCTCTCTCTCTCTCTCTCTCTCTCTCTCTCTCTCTCTCTCTCTCTCTCTCTCTCTCTCTCTCACCCAGAGCGAGGGTCTTCCTCAGGTAGGCGATGTCGTCAAAGCTCTGCAGTTCAGGCATCCCGCAGCCGAGGAGGAGGGAGAAGAGGTTGATGAAGAGGCTGGCGTGCTGACGGATGGCGAGATAAGCTTTGTAACACATTTCCTGGAACCTGACACACACAGGCAGAGAGACAGATACACAGAGAGTGAGATGGGCAGAGAGTGAGACAGCAGGACCAACAGACAGAAGAGGTGCAGGCGACACCTGTCAAACTCCTTGGTCTTTGTCGACTCCTGGATTCCTTTACTGATGACGATGAGGAAGTCCTGCGTCAGGACGAAGGGGACACGCTCCCGCTTGTACCCAAACTTCTTCTTCTTATGATCCAGGAAGTGCCCGAAGTCAATGTGGAACAGCTGGAGGACGAGAAGAAGAAAGAAGAAGAGGACGAGAAATAGGAGGAGGAGGAAAAGGAGTAGAAGGAAGAGGAGGAGGAGGAAGATATGTCAGGTTTTTGAAAACATTTCTGAATTAACTTGTGACACATGTCTGTCTCTTACCTGTCTGTCTCTCACCTATGTGCCTGGCTGTCTCTCAGCTGTCTGTCTCTCACCTATGTGTCTGTCTGTCTCTCAGCTGTCTGTCTCTCACCTGTCTGTCTCTCTCCTTTGTGTCTGTCTGTCTGTCTGTCTCGCAGCTGTCTGTTTCTCACCTATGTGTCTGTCTGTCTCTCAGCTGTCTGTCTCTCACCTGTGTGTCTGTCTGTCTCTTAGCTGTCTGTCTCTCACCTATGTGTCTGTCTGTCTCTCACCTGTCTGTCTATCACCTGTGTACTGTCTGTCTGTCTGTCTCTCAGCTGTCTGTCTCTTACCTGTCCGTTCTCCTTCACCATGATGTTGGAGTTGTGTCTGTCTCCGATTCCCAGGATGAACGTGGCGACACAGTAACCTGCACACGACCTGGTGAAGAGGTCGATGGCTCGGTCATACCTGAAAGACAAACAGGTGATGAGACAGAGAGACAGACAGGCACAGAGACAGGCAGATGATCAGAGAGCAGACAGACAGGTACTGACGCCTCTCCTCGGTTCTTGTCTTTGATCCAGTGGTGCAGCGTGTTGGAGTTGAACTGCAGCGCCCCCTTCAGGCCTCCTTTACACTGGATCTGCATGATGGTGAAACTGTTCTTCACCACCTCGATCAGACCGACACAGTCTCCAATGGACAGGCACCCGTACGGCAGCATGCTGACACACACACACACACACACACACACACACACACACACACACACACACACACACACACACACACAGTTAGCCAGGTGTGTGATGATGTCACAATCAGTGATGATGTCACAGTTCCTCACCGCAGGTCCAGGCCCTGATTCTGCCAGATGTTCTCCATGATCTTAATGATCTGCAGAGTCAACATGTCCTGACGCAGGTCTGAAGCACACAGACCACACACTCCATTACCCACAACTCCCTGCAGCATTCTGCACTCATCAACGTTAGCATTCACCATTAAAGGAAGAGAAATTGTTAGCAGGGCAAAATACCGTCTCCATTCTTAAAGATGATTTCGTTGTTTGTGAAAAGCAGCTCGGACATGATATCAGGGTTCTCCCAGTTCAACCACAGGGGGCGCTTTGCTGAGGACATGATCCGACACTCCTCCAGCCTAAAGACACACACACTTTATTTGACCTTTGACTTCTGATGACAGGTCATATGTTTGTGACGTGTGGATACGTTCATCACTCACATTCTATCTAACGTTTTTTTTCTCAATAACATCATCAGGTCTCAACTTCACTGAGAAAACAAACATCAGAACATTTCTGTTGATTTAAACAAATAAAACTGTTCAAGTCTGATTATCATGAATTCTTGACGTCCACATTTCACACTGCACGTCAAGACAAAAAGTAGGACGTCCAAAAACCCTCTGTAGACATGTTAGTTGGTTGGTTAGTTAGTTGGTTTCCTTGTTGGCTTGTTGTTTTTTTGGTTGGTTCTTGGTAGTGGGTGTTTATTATTTCTTTTGTTAGTTGTTTACCTGAGGTTTCCCAACTGGTGAACAGGGTTCAGAGGAGACACAAATCCCTGCAGAGCCTCCATGTAATCAGGTCGAGACATGTGTTCGACCAGGAACTTCATCTGGGTCTGACAATCAATCACAGCACAGCAATACATCACAATTAACCAATCACAGTTCACAGACACATGTAACTCTACAGAGAAACAAAGACAGTTTGTACTTTCTGTGTCTCGTCCTTCTTTTCTTGTTTCAATGTGTCGGTCAGGTTCACCAACTTGTCCATGGCCTCCACCTGAACATACACACAATTGTTATTGGCAGAAGCTTCACATTCAGTCATAGTTTAAACAGAACTGAGCCATCGTTGACCAATCAGAGCAGGGTTACACAGTGACTTCCTGTGTTCAGGTGTGCCAGTGCTCACCTGTCTGTTCAGATGTTTCAGGTACATCCCACAGGCTCTGCAGAAAGCTTCCAGCAGCAGACCGAAACGACGAGACACAGTCTTATTGTGCATCTCTGACCTGTGAACACCAAGGAAATGAGGTCACCACTCAGGTGAACAGGAAACACATAAACCTCCCTTTACTCCTGAGGTCATGTGACTTACTTGAGATGCCAGAAGAAAAAGTGACCAATTCTCTGATTGGTCAGAGCTTTCTTGATCAGGAAACGTGCAAGAGGATTGTCCAGGTACATCTCATACTTCAACACCTGCAGAGTTTTCTCACATTCAGTTTGGTCGAATCAGACAAAACATCGGTGAATAAAACATGAATCATCAGCAGTGAACATTGTGATAATACAGATACAGCCAGGACAGAGTCGAAGTGTCACTACAATCAGGTGAAGGAGTTACAGTATCTCAGGCAGGTTGGTGTTTCCAGTAATGCAGCTGTTGTACCAGGACTGTGAAGAAGGACATGAGCCACAAGGCTTTTCGATTTTCCAGTCGCTTTATGTTCCAACCCTCATCTGTGGTCATTAGCTCTGGGTAATGACTGAAAGAATGAGATCGCAAATACAAGCGGGTGAAATCAGCTTCCTCGGCCGGATGGCTGGACTCAGTCGTAGAGACAGGGTAACGAGGTCGGACATTCAGAGGGAGTTCAGAGTAGAACAGCTGCTCATTCACGTCTAAACGGGAATGTTGATCCTCCTGGGTGCCTTTCATTGGACGTTTACTTAGCATGTCCAACTGGAAGAAGAGCCAGAACTCACTGGAGGAACTACATATCCCAATCAGCCCTTGAACACCAGCTGACAACAGCAGGGGAGAGGAACGTCTGGAACATCCCGATCTCAAATAAACAATAAGAAAATGAATGGTGTGATTACATTTTCTGTTCCTCTCCTCACAAAGAAGCAAGGTGTTCTGGGTAACTGGTGGTCACAGAGGTGCAGATGTGCACACCTCACACATGCATCAAGCAAGTTGATTGGTTGATTCAGCTTCTGTCCGGACTCAAGTTTCAAAGGGAGATGAAAAAAACAAGAAATTATAGATTCAAGTTAAAGAGAAACTAGCACGAAACATGCCAGTGACGTTCGTGAGCCCTCGCCCCCGTGAAGCCAGGAGACACATGATCACAGCTTCAGGTTTTTTCTCAACTGACGTCATTTTTTGTTTAGTTCCTCATAATCTCACAGGTGACGTTAGAGGTCCTCAGACACTAAAACCAGAACTTATATACAGGAGGAGTAAACGTACCTGAACCAGCTGCAGCAGATACTGCGACAGCTTATCGTCTGTCAGGCCTTTCACCAGACAGCGCAGAGCAAACTCTCTGATCATCGGGTCAGGAAAGTTACAGTCCAACAACTCCAGAGCGGACTCCGGCTCCATCAGGGGCCACTCCTTCAACAAACAGTACATCTGAGGAGGGGGAGGAGAAGCAGGTGATGGACAAGTTTAAAGAATCTGTCCTGACGGTTAAAACGTCTCGTACCTGTGATACTTCGTCTCTGGAGTTCCACTTGACGGACAGAAGAAGCTTCGGAAGAGACTCTGGGATTTTTACACAGTAATGTCTGCGGATAGACAGGTAGAAAGACGGTTAGACAGACAGGTAGAGACAGACCCCTCTATCCCCTGGGTTCCCCTCCCCTGTGTCTCTCTCCCTGTGTCTCACCTGTGTCCCCCTCACCTGTGTCTCTCTCCCCTGTGTCTCTCACCTGTGTCCCCCTCCCCTGGGTCTCACCTGTGTCCCCCTCACCTGGGTCCCCTCACCTGTGTCTCTCTCCCCTGTGTCTCACCTGTGTCCCACTCACCTGTGTCTCTCACCTGTGTCCCCCTCACCTGTGTCCCCCTCACCTTTGTCTCACCTGTGTCTCTCTCCTCTGTCTCTCTCCTGTCTCTCTCTCCCCTTTGTCTCTCACCTGTGTCCCCACCTGGGTCTCACCTGTGTCCCCCTCACCTTGTCTCTCTCCCTGTGTCTCTCACCTGTGTCCCCCTCACCTTGGTCTCACCTGTGTCCCCCCTCTCTCCTGTGTCCCCCTCACCTGTGTCTCTGTCACCTGTGTCTCTCCCGTGTCCCCCTCCCCTGTGTCCCCCTCACCTGTGTCTCCAGAGGAAGTCCTTCTCCTGCTCTGAGAGCTCATACAGAGGATCTTTAGAACAAAGACAACGGAGCTGCTCAGCCTCGCCTGAGGACACACTGCTGTCACAGGCCAGACGACTGCTCTGAGAGAGAGACAGGTATTTATGGTTCTGTCCGTGGCAGTAGTTATACATATGTTTATGTATATATTACCAGTCCATGGCAGTAGTTATATATGACTATGTTTATATTACCAGTCCGTGGCAGTAGTTATACATATGTTTATGTATATATTACCAGTCCGTGGCAGTAGTTATATATGTTTATTAGTGGTGCACCGATGTATCGGTCTGTATATTCGCCTCGCTTACTGCCATCTGCGTATCGGTAATAAACTTGACTTTCACCGATAACATTGGCCGATGTTCATTGGTATGTTTTCTGCAGCCTGCCAATCTGGCATCCAGATTATGGTACACTGACGCCGGTTTACACGGGCGCTGAACGCCGCGCAGCGCCAAGGAAAGCCAGGCGCCTCCCATCCCCCTGTTAAACCTTTGTGCGGTTCACATGGGCTGCGGCTGCCGCAGCGCCCTTCACCGATGGTTTCGCGTGACGAGCGTGACGCGCCAGGAAACAGACTGAAAAATGATTTTAAACGATATAAATGACATATTTTATATGATATAAATGATCAAATATGCATCCCATACTTTGTATTCCCCTTCTGTTGTCCTGGAGTTTTAATTTTCCCAATTTTCCCAATCACATAATTAAATGTCCCCCTCTGCCCATCCACTACAGCCACACAAGCAGTCATATAGATAAAAAGAGAGGGGGGGGCTAAAGGCGCAAATCGCCCGCAAATACCTGTGTGCGCCATGCACAAGCGTGGACAGTGAGCGGCTCTTCAGCACTGAGGCTCACATTTTGGATGAGAAGAGAAATAGACTGGCCCCTGACAAGGCAGAGATGCTCGTCTTTGTAAAGAAAAACATGCATCTTACTAGGAAGTAGAGGCCCACTATAAGGGAAGGCTTTTTTTTGTGTCTATTTAGTTTTGTTAAAGACTGAGGCCCATGTTCAACTCCGCCAGCCTACTGCAATGGATACACAAGAAGGTGTATTGTGTATGAAAAATACAAGAGGTGAAACTGTGAAAGATAGCCCTATTTGACTTTGTATTTATTTTATTTTTCATACTTATTTAATTTTATGTTGCTTTTCTAGTCACTTTTAAATTATTTAATTTAATTTGTTGAACAAAATATTTTTATTGGGCTGTTATTTAATTTAACAAATATAATATTTGTATTGGTCTACTGTATTGGTTTACTGTAAGTACAGAAAGTAACATTTTTGTCATTGAGTAGGTAGTTGTATGGCAGGCAGTTTTCATCGAAAAATAGTTTTATTTTATTTGTTGTAATCAGAGCCTCCTATTGTGTTGTGTTGCACAGCAGGCTAGTAGTAGCACTGCATCTTGACTTGAATGTATATGGCATTCCCTAAGGGTTTATGCTAGTGTTTTGTAAGGCTGCATTGCAAGCAACTGTTTACAGTTGAGATGATGTCTTGAGGGTTAGGGGCCCTGGTGATAAATGTTAAATGTTTGGCT